>NC_053026.1:187940602-188148672 GCF_003073215.2 Triticum urartu | reverse complement strand
GACACCACTTGGACCAATGACAAGAGCCCGATCCAAGGCTATCAAAGATAAAGTGAACTCACTCCTCTCCGAACTTCCACTTTCTATGCATGAGACATGGCTACTACCTAAGTCCAAGTTGTTGTGCATGATTAGGTACCAAGAGGACCCTCCCGAAGATGCACCTGAAGATGTACAAGTCCCCAAGTTCATGGATGAAGAGAACCAACGGAAGGAGTCAAGCACACCTCCCAGGCCTCGGACATCCGGCCACGACCCCGGACGTCCGGCCCCTGGAGCTTCTCCCACCACAGCTGCTCAGCCGCCGGAAGCAACAGGCCCCGGACATCCGGCCTCGCCAGCCCAGACATCCGGCCCTTCCCGAGCCCCGGGATATCCGGCCTCCAACTCGGAAATCCGGACCCCTCCGAACCCGAGAGCAACCAACCAGCCGCTCCAGCCCGGACATCCGGCTTCGCGTGAAAGCCCGGACATCCGGCCCGACGCCCGGACGCCGGCCTCCCCTGTCTGCGCACAGTGAAGGGTCGAGGCCCGTGTACCCCTTCTACCCCCTAGACTATATATATACTCCTCCTCGTCCTACTTTCTAGGGTTAGCAAAGGATTAGCTCATATTTCGTGTGAGAGCTTTGCTCATCCACTTGGTTACCTTCTCCTCGGAGATTCGAGCCTCCACCAGAGAAGATCCCCCAAGCGGATTCAAGACTCCTTTAAGGGAAGAACTCAAGACCTCCTTTGGAGAAGAACCGGCTACCGTGTACCGTCCGTTGTTGACTTTGGATCTTGTATCTCCTATCGTGTTTCGAGGATCTAGCACTTGTGTAATCATTCTTGTTGGTTTGAGTGTCTCTCTTGTGTTTTCCCCGTGTTTACCCTCGTTTTCCTCCTCGTGTTCTTCGTGTTCATTGCGGGATCCGCTCCTTTCTTGAAAGATCGGCCGATTAGGGTTCTACCATATATCGAGCCTCCACCGAAGAAGATCCCCCAAGCGGATTCAAGACCCCTTTAAGGGAAGAACTCAAGACCTCCTTTGGAGAAGAACCGGCTACCGTGTACCGTCCGTTGTTGACTTTGGATCTTGTATCTCCTATCGTGTTTTGGGGATCTAGCACTTGTGTGATCATTCTTGTTGGTTTGAGTGTCTCTCTTGTGTTTTCCCCGTGTTTACCCTCGTTTCCCTCCTTGTGTTCTTCGTGTTCATCGCGGGATCCGCTCCTTTCATGAAACATCGGCCGATTAGGGTTCTACCCTACATCAAGTGAGTTCGCCTTATCTTCGATAGCCTTCGCTCGGGCTCTTGTCATTGGTCCAAGTGGTGTCGTTGGAGGTGTAGGTGCGTCCATGGGGATGATCTTGGGATGCTCCGCATCATCTCCCCTCCCTTGGGAAAGATCCGACCTTGGATCAAATTCTTCATCACCATGGTAGGGCGAGAGGTCCTTGACATTGAAGATGTCGCTCACGTTGTACTTGTCGCGCGGGAGGTCGACCTTGTAAGAGTTGTTGTTGTAGTGTGCAAGCACCTTGAAGGGTCCATCCGCTTGAGGTAGAAGTTTGGACTTGCGTTCGGTGGGGAAGCGGTCTTTGCGAAGGTGTAGCCACACAAGATCACCAATGTTGAATACCATGGGTTGCTTGTTGATGTTGAGCTTGGTCGCAAGGCGTTGTACTTGGCGCTCGATGTTGTGCCTGGTATCTTCATGCACCTTCTTGAGATGATTCACACGTGCACTTGCGTCCATATTGATGCGCTCTTGGACTGGTAGAGGAAGAATGTCCAATGGCGACAATGGGTTGAATCCGTAGACGACCTCGAAGGGGGACTTGCCGGTTGTTGAGTGTCTTGCACAGTTGTAGGCGAACTCGGCGATAGGTAGACACTCCTCCCATTCCTTGATGTTCTTCTTGATGAGCACGTGAAGTAGAGCGGAGAGTGTGCGGTTGGTCACCTCCGTTTGGCCGTCGGTCTGTGGATGGTACGCCGTGGCGAAGAGTAGCTTGATTCCGAGCTTGGCTCATAGGGTCTTCCAAAAGTAGCTTAAGAACTTGACGTCGAGATCTGAGACAATCGTCTTTGGCACTCCATGTAGATGCAATATTTCCCTACAAAAGAGATTGGCAACATGTGAAGCATCGTCTATCTTGTTGCAAGGAATGAAATGTGCCATCTTAGAAAATTGGTCCACAATAACAAATATCGAATCCTTCCCATTTCTAGTCCTAGGCAATCCAAGTACAAAATCCATGCTAATATCTTCCCATGGTTGATATGGAATTGGGAGAGGCATGTAAAGGCCGTGGGATTGAGCTTTACTTAGCTTTGCGACATGTAGAGCATCGGTTGGTGAAGCGGTTGACGTCGCGAAACATCTTGGGCCAATAATAGTTCTTGGAGAGTGTAGCGAAAGTCTTGTCGCGTCCAAAATGTCCCATAAGTCCTCCTCCATGAGATTCCTGCAAAAGAAACAAATGAAGAGAAGACTCATGGATGCAAAGCTTGTTAGCTCTCATAAAATATCCATTTTTGATGTAATAGCGTTCCGAAGAGGTATGCGTCAAACATTTGGCATAAGGAATAGCAAAAGTAGGATCATGCTCATACAAGTCTTTTATGTGCTCAAAGCCAATGACATCTAATTCAAGTTGAGTAACAAGCATGCATATACGGGAAAGAGCGTCCGCCACAACATTTTCCTTACCGTTGATGTACTTGATGATATAAGGAAATGACTCAATGAATTCACTCCATTTAGCATGACGCTTGTTCAACTTAGTTTAACCCTTAAGGTATTTAAGCGTTTCATGATCGGTACGAATGATGAATTCATGAGGGCGAAGATAGTGTTCCCATTCATGCAAAACTCACACTAAAGCATATAACTCTTTGCATAGATGGGGTAATTGAGTTGCGCTCCGGAAAGTTTCTCACTAAAGTAAGCTATGGGGCGCTTCTCTTGCGTTAACACACCTCCTATGCCATTACCACTAGCATCACAATGAATCTCAAAGGGCTTGTCAAAGTTTGTTAATGCAAGCATGGGAGCATGAGTAAGAAAATTCTTAAGCTCATTGAAAGAGGTGTCTTGGTATGGTCCCCAAACAAAAGGCGCATTTTTCTTGCTCAAAGCATGCAAAGGTGAAGCAATGGTGCTGAAGTCCTTCACAAATCTACGGTAGAAACCGGCTAAACCAAGGAAACTACGCACCTGTTGCAAATTGGTTGGTTGGGGCCAAGTTTTAATAGCATTAATCTTAGAGTCATCAACATGAACACCCTTAGAGGAAACGGCAAAACCCAAGAAAATGAGCTTATCAACGCCGAAAAGGCACTTTTCCATGTTAGCATCGAGATGCTCATTTCGAAGAGTTTGCAAAATGGTTCGAACATGGGTGACATGATCTTTAAGAGATTTGCTATAAACAAGGATATCATCGAAGTGGACCACGACAAACTCACCAATGTAAGGGAGAAAGACATGATTCATAAGACGCATGAAAGTACCCGGTGCTTCCGATAAACCAGTAGGCATGACTAACCACTCATACAAACCAAACTTTGTTTTGAAAGCGGTTTTCCATTCATCACCCTCTTGTATGCGGATTTGATAGTAACCACTTTTAAGATCAATCTTGGAAAATATAGTGGCACCACTAAGTTCATCAAGCATATCATCAAGGCATGGAATAGGATACCTATATCAAACGGTGATAGCATTTATAGGTCGACAATTGGAGCACATGCGAAAGCTACCGTATTGTTTTGGCACAAGAATGATCGGAACGGCACAAGGACTCAAACTTTCACGCACATGTCCATGGTCTATGAGATGCTTTACTTGCCTTTGTATTTCTTTGGTTTCTTCGGGGTTGACGCGGTAGGGAGCTTTGTTTGGAAGAGGTGCTCCGGGGATGAGGTTGATGCGGTGCTTGATGCCTCATAGTGGAGGTAGTCCCGGAGGTAGCTCGTCGGGGAAAACATCTTGGAATTCCTGCAAAAGAGAAGACAACACTAAAGGTAGAGTGTGAGAGGTGTTAGCTTTTGGAGGGTCGTCCTTGCACAAAAGGACATAGTGTAGGACACTAGATGGGTTCTCACACACTCCTCTTATCTCACTTTTGGTGGCAAATAGAACTAGGTTCTTCTTTTCGCTCATCGTGGAGGCACTTGATTTGGGCTTGTGGCGCTCACTCTCTTTTTGGTGGTTCGCTCTCTCACTATTCTCTCCAAGATGGGTGGTTTGCTTGTCGGTGATCACTTGACTTGGAGACATAGGGCGAAGTACGTACTCCTTGCCTTTCATCTTGAAGATGTAGTGGTTCGTTCAACCGTTGTGGATGACGCCTCTATCAAATTGCCATGGGCGTCCAAGAAGAAGGTGGAAAACGGTCATTGGGACGACATCACACTCCAAAGTGTCTTCGTAGGCGGCAATTTTGAAGGAGACTTGTACTCGATGCTCAACTTGGATAGTGTCGGAGTCGCTAAGCCATTGAACTTTATAGGGATGTGGGTGCTTCGTCTTGGGCAATTGGAGCTTGGAGCAAAGTTCTTCACTTGCGAGGTTATGACAACTCCCTCCATCGATGATGACCTTGACGGACCTTCCATTGATGCCGGCCTTGGTATGGAATATGTTGCATCTTTGGTCATGTTGGAGAGTCAAGACCTTGGAGACAACAAGGGCGGGACTTGAATCTTCATCACAAAAGACTTGTTCCGTGTCTTCGTCGTTCACTTGCCGATGTATGGCCACTTGCTCAAGGGCTTCCATTTCTCCTTCACTCATTAAGTCATAAGTACCATCATCATTGAGGATCATGGTTCGCTTGTTGGTGCACTCAAAGGACTTGTGGCCTCGGCCTCCGCATGTGAAGCATTTAAAGGAACTCGTCTTTACGGTCTCATCGGTTGGAGTAGATGATGAAGCTCTCGTCTTGAAGTTGCTCGTTGTAGGAGGATGACTTGGGGTTGACGAAGCTTTCTTGTAACTCGACTTGTCAACGTTGCCTGTAGAAGGCTTTGTTGACGAAGGTGGTGTTGGAGTCGTTGAATCTTGGTTGTTGGAAAAACCGTATGACTTGGAAGAGAACTTGGCATATTTGAAGTCATCTTGCACTTGGCATTCCGCTTTGGTAGCTTGATGCACTAGATCGATGAGGTTCGAGTATGGTTGGAAGTCGGCGATCTTCTTGATAGGATGATTGAGTCCATTCAAGAAACATGCCATAGTTTGCTCATCATCTTCTGTGACATTGGCTCGTATCATGGAAATCTCCATTTCCTTGTAGTACTCTTCAACGCTCTTGGTTCCTTGCTTGAGTAGTTGAAGTTTCTTGAAGAGGTCGCGGTTGTAGTAGGTAGGCACGAAGCGTGCTCTCATGACATCCTTCATTTGCACCCAAGTAGTGATGGGTGGTTCACCTCTTGCCTCACGGCGCTCGATGACTTGTCCCCACAAAATGAGGACATGGTCTAGGAACTCAAGGGATGCCATCGCGATCTTCTTCTCTTCTTTATAGTTGTGCAAGCGGAAGATTTTGTCGACCTTCAATGCCCATGAAAGGTATTCTTCGGGATCGTTGCTTCCATTGAACTTGGGCATGGTGAACTTTAGCTTGCCGTAGCGTTGCTCTTCATTGCGTTGGGGTCGGGGATGATGACGCCCAATTTGTTGAGGATTGTCAAACTCGTGTTGCTCTTGGCGAGGAGGGTTGTCGACTTCGTGCTGTTCTTGTCGCGGAGGATTTCCATTGTCTTCATGCTCTTGGTGAACTTGAGGTTCTTGTGGAGCTTGTGGAGGGGCTTGTCGAGCTCGAGGACGATCTTGAGGAACTTGATGATGCGCACGTGATTGGTAAATCCTCTCTTGAACTTCTTCGTGAAGTGCTTCTCTTGTTCACGCCGATGGCGATTGCGTGTGGCGACGAAGTGACTTGAATCTCAAAGGGCACGTTGCGCCTCAATTGCTTGAGCTTCACGGAGTTGTTGTTCTTGGCATTGTGCCTCGGCATCTTGTCCATCTTGGTGTAGACGTGCTCGCTCTTCCTCTTCGTGTTGACGTTGTCGTTGCCGTTCTCGTGCTTGCGCAAAGGTAGCTTGGTCTTGACGGTGTCGGTGCTCTTGAGAGTCGGTGTCGCGTAGAGGATTGAGGCTTGCTTGACGATCGTTGCATGCGGCACATCGAAGAGTGTTCGATGTCGGTGTACTTGATACGGAGAAGGTGAAGTCGGAGTGTCGACTTGAGTGGCTCCGTCTTGATGAGGACGAAGTGGAAGAAGAGCGGGTGAGCAACAAAGCACGAATCTCGTCCATTCTTGCGTCGTTCTCTTGCTTGTGATCGTCGAGCTTGTGGTCGAAGTAGTCTCTTGTACGTTGCTCGGAAAGTCGCAAGCCGGTGGCGAGGTTGTCGATGCGTTCACTCATTGCTTGTTGCTCTTGATGCAAAGCACGTTGTGCACCAAATAGGTGGCTCTTGGTGACGTAGGAGTTCATGTCGTCGTCTTGCCCGATGAAGAGTGGGTTGGTAGAAGTACTTGGCCTATCCATCATTCCAAGAGAAATATGTGAGTGGGAGAAGGATAAGAACGTATACCAAATGTACCTTGACCGAAGTTGAAGGTGGATCAATGATCACTCCAATGTGGAACAAGGAAATAGCACAATTGGTACCAATTCTTGTCGGTTTCTCACACCTACACAAGTAAAAGCTTATGGTGGAGCTTGGTTAGGATGGTGGCACAAGATTTGATGCAATTTTTAGTGAGCTTCAATAATGTTGGAAAAGATTCGCAAGTTTGCAATGCAACAAGTGGACCAAGCAATGTAAGGTACATGGAAACACACACGCAAAGAGATAAGTGGGGTTGTGCAACCAAGGATGAGCCAAAAAGTGGAATCCACGAAAATGCTCTTGTTGCACAACACTAGAGAGACGCTAGCACGATTGCACAATAGGCGGATACGAAGACTTATGCACAACCTACTAAGCAAAAATGCAACGACTTCTATCCCAAGTATGCTCTATGTATGGTGTTTCGATGATATGATCCAAGATGATCTAGTATGACAATCTTAATGTTGTATGATGCTATGGTTCTTGCTTAAAAGCTCTTTGCTTATCTTTCCCTTTTTGCTTAAAAGCTTGTTTGGCTCTTTGTTGTTTGAGCTCTTTTCTCATGCAATGCTACACGAACCAAGATAGCAATTGTGTATGCGATGACAACCTTGTGACACAAGAGATGATACCAAGATATGCACCGATGATGTATGTATGCTATGGGAAGTATGATCACTAATGTGCACAAGTCACGTTTCCGGCAATACTCAAAGGCTAGTCTCGATGGGCAAGCGACGCAAAGGAGTAAGGCTATGATGGCTATCAATGTAATGGCAAGAATGATGTATCCAATACCAAGATGATGTTAACGTTCTCGCGTACGGTATGGTGTCAAAATGGTGTAGCGGTTGTTGTCGATGACGCGTCTATGGTGAAGATGAGCGGCGGTGATGTTGATGTCGAACCGTACCTAAATAGCCGAAACACAATAGGACACGGAACCGCAACTCAAATTCTCAAAGCACAATGTTGCAAAACGAGTCGGAGTGCGAGACGGATAAGCAATGGTGTTGGTATGCGGAAGTGGTGATGGTGTAGAGGCGGTGGGAGTGCGTCGGTGAAGTGGGGTTGTGGCTGGAAATTTCGGGGGGGGGGGGGGGTTCAGTTTCGTCAGGGTTTCATGGACGTCCGGGGTTTTACGATCGTCCGTTCGTCAGACGTCCGGAGTCTGTCGGATGTCCGGTGCCTGGGCGATTTTCGGGCACGGGATGAACAGCTCGTGGACGTGGTGGATGAGGTGAAAATGGTCAATTCCGGGGGATTTCATGGATGGAAAAGGTGGAGACGAAGGGGGAAAAGCTAGATCCACTCAAGGCAAAGCAAATCCACGGATCAAATCCAACAAAATTTCATCACACCAACATATCACAAAAAAAGTTTGGGGCTATTTTTGTGGGGAATTTTCGAATTAGGGACAAAATCAACAAAAACAAGGCTAGAAACACAACGGGGAGGCTCCGAAATCGTGATCAATGTGGCTCTAGATACCAAGATGATGTAGGGTAGGAACCCTATGGGCCGATCTTTCACGAAAGGAACGAATCCCGTGATGAACACGAAGAACACGAGGGGAAACACGAGGGGGAACACTAGGGGAAACACGGGAGAATCACTAAACCAACAAGAAATAGTCACACATATGCTAGATCCTCGAGTACATAAGGGATCACACGATCCACGGTCAACTAAGGACGATACAAGTAGCACGATCTTCTCCGTGAGGAGGTCTTGAGGTTCTTCCCGTGAAGGGGTCTTGAATCCGCTTGGGGGATCTTCTCCGAGGAGGCGCTATCTCCGAGGAGAAGGTAACCAAGTGGATGAGCAAATCTCTCACCCAAAATATGAGATAATCATTTGCTAACCCTGGAAAAGAGGAGGAGAAGGTCTATATAGTCTTAGAGGTCGAAGGGGTACATGGGCTGCGTCCCGACACGCAAACAGCACACAGGCGTCGGACGTTCGGGAGTTACCGATCGTCCGGAGGCTCGCGAGGGTCCGGACGTTCGTAGATTCGGCTCGGGTGGGCTTCGGTCGGACGTCCGGTCGGGGTCGGACGTCGGGGGCGTCGGTCGTCCGTAGGGCTTCGAAAATCCGTAGAATCGGCTCGGGTGTGGTTGTGTCGGTCGTCCGGACAGGGCCGGTCGTCCGGTGCCTGGAGGTCATCGGACGTCCGTAGCTCACCGGTCGTCCAGAGCCTGGGAGTTTCGAGCAGTCCCTCTTCTTGTCCATTGAGCTTGGCGTCCTCACCGTCTTGTCCGTTGAGCGTAGTTGGTCTGTGGCTTTCCTCCAAGCACCTGATCACACATAGGGTTTCCGCTTGAGGTAGTAGCCAAGTCTCATGCATAGAAAGTGGTAGTTCGGAGAGGAGTGGGTTCACCTTATCTTCGATAGCCTTCGCTCGGGCTCTTGTCATTGGTCCAAGTGGTGTCGTTGGAGGTGTAGGTGTGCCCATGGGGATGATCATGGGATGCTCTGCATCAGGACTCTTCTGGAACACCGCCAAGCTACCACTCCTTCCACTACTAGCCACAATATATTTCCCATCATACCCTAGAATACCTGCCAGGTCCTCGACACATTGCTTTGTCGGTTGCGTTTCGACCAGACAAACCACCTTCGGCGCAAACCCCAGATGAGCTCTTGAACTGTCGCAGGGTCGCCAATCCCACGGCAGTTCCAACATAGGGTAGTTATTGATGATGGCGACCCTCCTCGAAGGAGGCCGCCTCGCTCATAAGATCATTCTCTTCTAAATCCACCCCTTCCCCTTGTCTTCTCTGTTTAACAATTGGTGCTTTCTCAAGAGTCGTAACAACTCCTTCCTTTCCTCCATTGGCCACTGCTCCTTCCAATTGAAGCACCGTTCCCGCTACTTTTCCTGCCAAGTTTGCCAAGGGTTGCCCTCGGAAGTTCACAGTGCCATCAGGAGATACTAGCAGCTTGTGGACATTTTTATTGTGATCTCCATCCGTCTCCATATTAGATTCAGTGTATTCCATTTCCACATCCTAGTGTTGTTGTTGTCCCATACCTCCCCCTAAACCTCTCCTCATGTGCCCCCTCCTCCTCTGCCTACTCTTCCTCCTCTATCTCCTCTTCCTCCCATCCTCCCTCGACCTCCTCCCTCACCACCTCCACGGTCTCCTAAAGGACGTTCTAGTACTGGTTCTGGAACCCACAACAGCCAATCTCCTCACTCATAAGTCTGTGGATCATGCACACTGTCCCCACACTCTTCCGCAATATGACCCATAAGTCCACAAACAAAACATAAATCCGATGGTTTCTCGTAATACACACGATATTTTTTTCCTCTTCGTGAATGTTATTAGAACAAAACGAACTAGAGGAATATTGGCATCCACATATACCCGAGCTCGGAGTGTACTAGAGGGGTTTATCTTACCGTCAATTCACAATTACGGTGAAAGGTGGCTCACCAACCTTCGCCGCCACAAGCTTCACCAACACTTTCTTCCTTGTTAGCCCGTCCGACAAACCGTTAATCTGAACCCAAACTAAAATCTTGTTCATCCTATATTTCGTTACAGCCGAGAATCTGTCATACTCTTGAATCACCACTGGCACCCTGTGAAATATCCATGGACCATCGTCTATTATTCTTCTCCAATCTCCTAAGCAGTGGCATTGAACTAGAAACACATTAGGCCCTTTAACATTGAAAGTTACACCTATTGGGGAACGTTGCATGGGAAACAAAAAAATTCCTACGCTCACCATGATCAATCTAGGAGATGAACATCTATGAGAGGAGAGATTGCATCTACGTACCCTTGTAGATAGCTAAGCGGAAGCATTAATAAACGCGGTTGATGTAGTCGAACGTCTTTGCGATCCAATCACGATCCGTCCCGCGAACTCCCGATCCAAGTGCCGAACGGACGGCACCTCCGCGTTCAACACATGTACGGCTTGATGATGCCTTCACCTCCTCGATCCAGTGAGCGATGGTGAAGTAGTATCTCAAGTCCTCCGGTAGCACGGCGGCGTGGTGGCGGTGGTGGTGGAGAAATCTTGGCAGAGCTTCGCTAAGCACTATGGAGAAGAATATGGCTATGAGGATTAGGAGGGGTAGCGCCGTGGCATGAATAGATCTGTATGGGTGTGGCTGCCCTCTCTCCACCTCTCTATATATAGGGGTAGGGAGGAGGAGGGGGCGTGCCTAGATACCATCTAGGGGGCGGCGGCCAAGACAGATGGGGGCGCCCCCTAGGGAAACCCTAGGGTGGCTTGCCCCCCAAGCCAGGTGGAGGGAACCCTAGAGGGGGCACCCCACCTCTCCTTGTTACGTGAGATGGGGTGAGGGGCGCACAGCCCCTTAGTGGGCTGGTTTGCCCCCCTCCCCTTTGGCCCATGAGGCTCCCAACACTTGTCGGGGCCCCCAAAACCCCTTTCGGTCATGCTGGTCATCACCCGGTACCCCCGGAACACTTCCGGACTCGAATACCCTTCGTCCAATATATCAATCTTCACCTCCAGACTCTTCTGGAGTTCCCCCTCACATTCGGGATCACATCCGGGACTCCGAACAACCTTCGGTAACCACCATAACAACTCAACTATACTTATATCGTCACCAAACGTTAAGTGTGTAGACCATGCGGGTTCGAGAACCATGCAGACATGACCGATACACCTCTACGGTCAATAACCAATAGCGGGACTTGGATGCTCATATTGGTTCGTACATATTCTACGAAGATCTTATCAGTCAAACCTTGATGACAAGGATTCAGCTAATCCCGTATGCAGTTCCCTTTGTCTGTCGGTATGTTACTTGCCCGAGATTCGATTGTCGGTATCTCCATACCTAGTTCAATCTTGTTACCGGCAAGTCTCTTTACTTGTTCGGTAATATAACATCCCATGGCTAACTCATTAGTCACATTGCTTGCAAGCTTCTTGTGATGTTGTATTACCGAGTGGGGCCTAAGATACCTCTCCGTCATACGGAGTGACAATCCCAGTCTTGATCCATGCCAACTCAAAACACGCCCTCGGAGATACCTGTAGAGCACCTTTATAGTCACCCAGTTACGTTGCGACATTTGGTACACACATGGTACTCCTCCGGTGTCAGTGAGTTGCATGATCTCATGGTCATAGGAACATATACTTGACATGTAGAAAACGATAGCAATAAACTTGATACGATCATATGCTATGTTCATAGTTTGGGTCTTGTCCATCACATTATTCTCCTAATGATGTGATCCCGTTATCAAATGACCACTCATGTATATGGCTAGGAAACCATAGCCATCTTTGATCAACAAGCTAGTCTAGTAGAGGCTCACTAGGGACACGTTGTTGTCTATGTATCCACACATGTATCTGAGTTTCCGATCAACACAATTCTAGCATGGATAATAAACGATTATCATGAACAGGTAAATACGATAATAACCAATTTATGATTGCCTCTACGGCATACTTCCAACATTCTCCCACTTGCAATAGAGTCAATAATATAGTTCACATCATCATGTGATTAACACCCAATGAATTCTGGGGTTTGATCATGTTATGCTTGTGAGAGAGGTTTTAGTCAACGGGTCTGCAACATTCAGATCCGCATGTACTTCGCAAATCTCTATGTCATATTGCAGAAGCTTCTACCATGCTCCGCTTGGAGTTATTCCAAGTGGATGCTCCACTATACGTATCTGGTTTGCTACTCAGAGTCATCTGGATTTGTGTCAAAGCTTGCATCGACGTAACCCTTTACGCCAAACTCTTTATCACCTCCATAAATGAGAAACTCTACTTAGAGTCATCTGGATTGGTGTTAAAGCTTGCATCGACATAACCCTTTACGCCAAACTCTTTATCACCTTCATAACCGAGAAACATTTCCTTATTCCTCTAAGGATAATTTTAACCGCTGTCCAGCGATCCACTCGTGGATCACTCTTGTACCCCCTTGCGAGACATGTGGCAAGGCACACATTAGGTGCGGTACACAGCATGGCATATCATATAGAGCCTATGGCTAACGCATAGGGGACGACCTTTGTCCTTTCTCTTTCTTCTACCGTGGTCGAGCTTTGAGTCTTACTCAACTTCACACCTTACAACTCAGGCAAGAACCCCTTCTTGGACTGATCCATTTTGAACTTCTTCAAAATCATGTCAAGGTATGTGCTCTGTGAAAGTCTTATCAAGCGTCTTAATCTATCTCTATAGATCTTGATGCCCAATATGTAAGTAGCTTTACCCAGGTATTCTTTTGAAAAACCCTTTTCAAACAACCCTTTATTCTTTCCAAAAATTCTACATCATTCCCGATCAACAATATGTCATCCACATATACTTATCAGAAATGTTGTAGTCCTCGCACTCACTTTCTTGCAAATACAAGCTTCTCCGTAAACTTGTATAAACCCAAATGATTTGATCACCTCATCAAAGCAAAAGTTCTAACTCCGAGATGCTTGCACCAGTCCATAGAAGGATCACTGGAGCTTGCATACCTTTTATCATTCTTAGGATCGACAAAACCTTCTGGTTGTATCACATACAACCTTTCCTCACAGAAACCGTCAAGAAAACTTTGTTTTGACATCCATCTACCAGATTTCGTAATTGAAAATGCAGCAACTGCTAACATAATCCCAACAGACTTTAGCATCGCTATGAGTGAGAAAGTCTCATCATAGTTAACATGACATTATCATCAGCATATGTCTTCTTCTTAAAGATCCATTTATTCTTAATGGCTTGCCGATCATCGAGCAAGTCCACCAAAGTCCATACTTTGTTCTCATACATGGATCCTATCTCGGATTTCATGGCTCCTAGCCATTTGTTGGAATTCAGGCCCACCATCACTTCTCCATAGCTCGTAGGTTCATCGTTGTCCAACAACATGACCTCTAAGACAGGGTAACCGTACCACTCATAAGTTGTACGTACCCTTGTCGACCTACGAGGTTCACAATAACTTGATCCAAAGCTTCAGGATCATCATCATTAGCTTCTTCTTCAACTGACATAGGTGCCACAAAAACATCTTCCTATGTTGCGCTACTCTCTGGTTGAAGTAAAGGTTCAACAACCTCATCAAGTTCTATCTTCCTCCCACTCAATTCTTTTGAGAGAAAGTCTTTCTCAAGAAAGGACCCGTTCTTAGTGACAAACACTTTGCCCTCGGATCTGAGATAGAAGGTATACCCAACCATCTCTTTTGGGTATCCTATGAAGACGCATTTGTCCACTTGGGGTTCGAGCTTTTTCGGCTGAAGCCTTTTGGCATAGGCATCGCAACCCCAAACCTTAAGAAACGACAACTTAGGTTTCTTGCCAAACCATAGTTCATACGGTGTCGTCTCCACAGACTTAGATGGTGCCCTATTTAAAGTGAATGTAGTTGTCTCTAATGCATAACCCCAAAAATAAAGTGGTAGATCAGCAAGAGACATCATAGAACAAACCATATCCAATAAGGTACGATTACGACGTTCGGACACACCATTACGATGTGGTGTTCCAGCTGGCGTCAATTGTGAAACCATTCCACATTGTTTTAAGTGATTGCCAAACTCATAACTCAGATATTCTCCCCCTCGATCAGATCATAGGAATTTAATCTTCTTGTTACGATGATTCTCAACTTCACTTTGAAATTGCTTGAACTTTTCAAACGTTTCAGACTTATGCTTTATTAGGTAAATATACCCATATCTACTCAAATCATTGGTGAAGGTGAGGAAATAACGATATCCACTGCACGCGTCAACACTCATCGGACTGCACACATCAGCATGTATGATTTCCAACAAGTCACTTGCTCGTTCCATTGTTCTGGAAAATGGGGTTTTAGTCATCTTGCCACATAGGCATGGTTCACATGTGTCAAGTGATTCAAAATCAAGTGACTCCAAAAGTCCATCATCAGCATGGAGTTTCTTCATGCGCTTTACACCAATATGACTTAAGCAGCAGCGCCACAAGTATGTGGTACTATCATTATTAACTTCGCATCTTTTGGCATCAATATTATGAACATGTGTATCACTACGATCGAGATTCAATAAACCATTCACATTGGGTGCATGACCATAGAAGGTATCATTCATGTAAACAAAATAACCATTATTCTCTGACTTAAATGAATAACCGCATTACAATAAACACGATCTCATCATGTTCATGCTCAACGCAGACACCAAATAACGTTTATCTAGGTTTAGCACTAATCCCAAAGGTAGAGGGAGCATGCGATGGTGATCACATCAACCTTGGAAACACTTCCAACACACATCATCACCTCGCCCTTAGCTAGTCTCCATTTATTCTACAGTTTTTGTTTCGAGTTACCAATATTAGTAACTGAACTGGTATCTAATACCCAGGTGCTACTAGGAGTACTAGTAAGGTACGCATCAATAACACTTATATCAAATATATGCTTGTTGAAGTTGCCAGCCTTCTTATGTACCAAGTATTTGGGGTAGTTCCGCTACTAGTGACCATTCCCCTTACAATAGAAGCACTTAGTCTCGGGTTTGGGTTCAACCTTGGGTTTCTTCACTGGAGCGGCAACTAGCTTGCCATTCATGAAGTTTCCCTTCTTGCCCTTGCCCTTCTTGAAACTAGTGGTCTTGTTAGCCATCAACACTTGATGCTCCTTCTTGATTTCTAATTTCACGGCCTTAAGAACCACGAACAGCTCTGGGATCATCTCCATCCCTTGCATGTTATAGTTCATCACGAAGCTCTAGTAGCTTGTGAAGGAAATACGCCCTAGAGGCAATAATAAAGTTTTTATTTATATTTCCTTATATCATGATAAATGTTTATTATTCATGTTAGAATTGTATTAACCGTAAACTTAGTACATGTGTGAATACATAGACAAACAATGTGTCCCTAGTGTGCCTCTACTTGACTAGCTCGTTAATCAAAGATGGTTAAGTTTCCTGACCATAGACATATGTTGTCACTTGATGAACGGGATCACGTCATTAGAGAATGGTGTGATGGACAAGACCCATCCATTAGCTTAGCATAATGATCGTTTAGTTTTATTGCTATTGCTTTCTTCATGACTTATACATGTTCCTCTCACTATGAGATTATGCAACTCCCGGATACCGGAGGAACACCTTGTGTGTTATAAAACGTCACAACGTAACTGGGTGATTATAAAGATGCTCTATAGGTGCCTCCGGTGGTGTTTGTTGAGTTGGCATAGATCAACATTAGGATTTGTCACTCCATGTATCGAAGAGGTATCTCTGGGCCCTCTCGGTGATGCACATCACTATAAGCCTTGCAAGCAATGTGAATAATGAGTTAGTTGCGGGGTGATGCATTACGGAATGAGTAAAGAGACTTGCCGGTAATGAGATTGAACTAGGTATGGTGATACCAACGATCGAATCTCGGGCAAGTAACATACCGATGACAAAGGGAATAACGTATGTTGTTATGCGGTTTGACCGATAAAGATCTTTGTTGGTGTCAAAACCGGCGGATCTCGGGTAGGGGGTCCCGAACTGTGCGTCTAGGCCGGATGGTAACAAGAGGCAGGGAACACGATGTTTTACCCAGGTTCGGGCCCTCTTGATGGAGGTAAAACCCTACGTCCTGCTTGATTAATATTGATGATATGGGTAGTACAAGAGTAGATCTACCACGAGATCAAGGAGGCTAAACCCTAGAAGCTAGCCTATGGTATGATTGTTGTATATGGAGTTGATTGCCTACGGACTACAACCCTCTGGTTTATATAGACACCGGATAGGGTTAGGGTTACATAGAGTCGGTTACAATGGTAGGAGATCTTGAATATCCGCATCGCCAAGCTTGTCTTCCACGCCAAGGAAAGTCCCATCCGGACACGGGACGAAGTCTTCAATCTTGTATCTTCATAGTCCTGGAGTCCGGCTGAAGGTATAGTCCGGCTACCCGAACATCCCCTAATCCAGGACTCTCTCAGTAGCCCCCGAACCAGGCTTCAATGACGACGAGTCCGGCGCGCAGATTGTTCGGCATTGCAAGGCGGGTTCTTCTCCAAATCTTGTGTACCTGTAGGAATAATGTCCGATTTTTGTAATGTAGTGCTCCTCGGCTTCCACGCCCAATAATGGTCATCTTCCACGTGTCAAACAAATGCGAAAAGTCGGGGCGTTTTTACATCCACACCCCTAGCCGTATAAACGAGCCGCCTATTTAACAGGATGGGGATTTAGGTCCAAACCACATCTTCTCCTTTCTGCGAGTTATCATCAGAGCGCTTCCAGCAAAGGTCCATTCCAACATGACCAGCCGTCGCAACTCCTCCCCTCGCCCCTCCGGTCCCAAACCCGAGGACTGGGAGAGTTGCACCATCCCGCATAGCGAGTTAGTGTCGCTTCAGGCCAAGGGATTTCTCCCTCCGGCATACATGGTCCCGGTCTAAGCCGGTCTCGCCACCTACAATGGCGGAAAACAAGCGGAGAGCACCCCCAATCCTTCTAAAGGAGAGCGGGTGTGCCTTGTCCCCTATCTAATAAGGGGACTGGGATTTCCAATTCATCCATTTCTCTGCGGGCTTCTGGAGTTCTACGGCCTCCAGCTGCACAATCTCACGCCCGCCTCCGTATTGCATATTGCGGGTTTCGTCGCCCTTTGCGAGCTATTTTTAGGCGTTGAGGCTCATTTCGCGCTGTGGAAGAGGTTATTCTGCCTGGTGCCCCGTTCTCAAGAGGGGTCTATATACCAAGTGGGCGGAGCCGAAGTATGGCGCATCGCCGGGACCGGATACCTATCCGGAACCCCAAAGAAGGCGTCCGAGGACTGGCCTTAGGAATGGTTTTACATAGATGACGTCCCGCTACCAGACCCTATCCGGGTCGGTCTCCCTGAGTTCAACAGTGCTCTATTGAAGAAACGCTTGGGCTGGCGTCCGCGGAGCTCTCAGAGAGAAAGCGACAGAGACGTCCTTTACCTGATGGGCCGGATAAGACTGTTGGCTCATTTCGGACTAACCATGATTGGAGTCATGGCCGCATGCATTATGCGGGGGGTGCAGCCGCTTCAATATAGAGGCCACCCCATGTGGGATTTCAACGGGGAGGATGACGCCACACGTTACGGTCGTAAGGGGCCGGCCTCAGCCGCCGCCTTAGTAAAGATCTTATCCTCTTTGTACAAGGGGGAAAAGGAGGAATTCCTCCGTGTCAACCCGCGGGCCGGATTCAGTATGTACGATCCTCCAAGTTGGGTAAGTGAACAATTGCGCTTTCCCGTTTGTTTTATACTCCCATGGTTAGATAGGTAGTCTAACGACTTCAATGCAGGAACTGCGACAGGAGGTAAAGGATATAAACAGCCGCCCTCCACAACCCGAGGACCCAGAACGGTCCCTCAATCCGGACTCCGAAGAGGATCCGGACATATCGGTGGAGCTTATCGACGGGGTGTTCCATCAGCTAAGCAAGGACAAACCTTGGTAGCCATTACGGCGGATTACCCAGGGTTAATCCCGGCCTCCCAGGTGACAGAAACCGGGGTCTTATTCCCTTGAAAGAGATTCCACCCTCACGTCGCCCGGTGTTTCTGACGACAACCGTGTTTTGCAGGGGAGATTTCCGAGGCAGGAGGCCGAACCTGCGGCGGCTAGCCAACGAGGGGCCGCAGGGCCCCGTGGGGAAAAAAGGAATGTAGTCTGGACTGAGATGCCGGCGCAAAGGTATAGTGCACCCTCTGTTTCCCTGGAGTTATTCTGTCAGGGCATATTAACGTTCGTGCTATCTTCAGAACGAAGAGACCTCGCCGGACTACATCCGGAGAGGTTGCTAATCGCGCCTCCACCAGCCAGGCTCCAACGTCTGGCCAGGAAGCGGAGGCGAGCACAAGGCGCGCGCCGTACGCTCCTCTGACAGAGGATGCGGACAGGCTGTCTGCCACAAATTCTGAAGTGGAGAGTGCCATGAACCACAGGCGTCGCCGAACAATTCTACGCAACACTTGTTTCTCCCAAGAGGCTTTAGATGCCTTTAATTCGGGAGATGCGTACCTCCATGCCGCTCAAAATGGTTTAGCCAGAGCCACGGAGCAGTATGTAAAAGACATACGGGTAAGAAAATTTTGGTTAAATATATATATGCCAGTAGCCCCCGAGACTTGAAGCAGTTAGAGCAACTGATTTAAGGATCATTTAATATGCAGGTTCTTACAGAGAAGAATGCCGTACTGTCCCCGGAGCTGGAAAAGTGCAAGGCCCAACTAGAGGCCGCACTAGCCGCAGCAGGGGAGCCCAAAGAGACCCCCTCAGGTAAGATACACTTTGAAAGATTTGTATTGTGCGATGTGGGTGCAAATCTGACAAATCATATTGCAGATGGCGCCGGACTCGATCCGGACAAGCAACAACTCTTACGCCGGCTAAAGGCCAGTGAGAGTATGTTGACAAAGGTGAGGCGAGAGAAGAATGATCTTCAGGATGCCAACACCAAGCTGGACGTCGAACTTAAAGATGTTCGTGGCCAGCTGTCGGACTCCACGAAGGAGAATCAGCGGCTTCGACGCGGCATTTTTAGTAAGTACTTGAACGAACTTTGAAAAAAAAGTTCGGCGAGGAAGTCGACTAACAGAGTAATGTCTGTAGGTATGCTCACAGGTCGTCCTGCAGAGGAGATGCCCGGTTCTACGGGTGACCTTCTTCCCGAACTCTTGAAACTGCACGAGCGAATTCGGCAGGCGATGCGGGTATTGCCCAAGCCTTATGGCCTGCCCACTCCGTGCCCGAGGGCCTTGGAGAGCTTGCGGAGAAGCTAAAGGGAGCTCGGCGGCGCTTTCGATTATGGAAGATATCGGCCTGCTGACAAGGCGCTAGGGAGGCCTGGGCCATGGTGAAGACCCGTTTTACGAAGTATGGCCCAAACCACATGGCCGAGGTCGGACCAGTGGGGCCTGGCGGGAAGGAGATCCCTGTAAGCTTAGTATACGGCCAAGTAGAGTTGGCCGCGAAGTATTCCCAGCAGGACTGTAAATTAGACAGCCTGTTAGATGGTATAGAAGAGGAATACAATCAGTCAGAATGACTATGTAATTTTGAATTGACATGTGTAATGCCTTCTAGCCGGATTGTAGATCGTTTGTCATTGCCGACCTTTTCGCTTCAACCTCGGGACCTGACGGTCCGGAGTGTGTCCGAATACCATAGCGGTTATATAAGAACCGGGGTATGCGTGGAGACCAGGCGTAGGGGTCATTAGTGCTTTATCAGACAAGTGCCCAACTAGTTATGTTATATTACATGGTTAGTAAGAAACATCTTCCAGAGAGAATAGTTCCGTTAGGGGTTCCTTTCGCTGGGAGGCATGCCCTAAAGTGCATGTCCGGACTGCGTGAAAAAACGCAGAAAAAAGCATCTGGGGGCGCATAAAATGGGTAAAAAGATCATCTTTTATTTCACCGACCGAATATTCCCTTAAGAACGCTAGCTTTCGGCTTCACCCAGTCTGAGGTACACATCCGGCTGACCCGGCAGTAACAATCACAGAGGTGCTCCCTTTACCGCCTAGCCAAACAATCGGGAACGTAGGGGTAAGCACAGGAGCCAGGCAACCCAGCTTGGCCAAAACATATAACACACCTCAAGATGAATGTGAGATTGTGTGATGCATATCGTATAATCATACCCACGGATACTTGAGGTGACATTGGAGTATCTAGGTGACATTGGAGTATCTAGGTGACATTAGGGTTTTGATTGATTTGCATCTTAAGGTGTTATTCTAGTACGAACTCTAGGATAGATTGAACGGAAAGAATAGCTTCGTGTTATTTTACTATGGACTCTTGAATAGATCCATCAGAAAGGATAACTTTGAGGTGGTTTCGTACCCTACAATAATCTCTTCATTTGTTCTCCGCAATTAGTGACTTTGGAGTAACTCTTTGTTGCATGTTGAGGGATAGTTATATGATCCAATTATGTTATTATTGTTGCGAGAACTTGCACTAGTGAAAGTATGAACCCTAGGCCTTGTTTCCTAGCATTGCAATATCGTTTACGCTCACTTTTACCACTTGCTACCTTGCTGTTTTATATTTTCAGACTACAAAAACCTATATCTACCATCCATATTGCACTTGTATTACTATCTCTTCGCCGAACTAGTGCACCTATACAATTTACCATTTTATTGGGTGTGTTGGGGACACAAGAGACTCTTTGTTATTTGGTTGCAGGGTTGTTTGAGAGAGACCATCTTCATCCTGCGCCTCCCACAGATTGGCAAAACCTTAGGTCATCCACTTGAGGGAAATTTTCTACTGTCCTACAAACCTCTGCACTTGGAGGCCCAACAACGTCTACAAGAAGAAGGTTGTGTAGTAGACATCAAGCTCTTTTTTGGCGCCGTTGCCGGGGAGGTTAGCGCTTGAAGGTATATCTTCAGATCTTGCAATCGAATCTTTTAGTTTCTTGTTTAATCACTAGTTAGTTTATAAAAGAAAACTACAAAAAATGGAATTAAGGTTGCCTCATATGCTTCATCTCTTTAATATCTTTCATGAAAATAAGGATTCCGATAATTGTGCCAAAGTGTTAGAAGAAGAATGCATTAGAATGTTTGGCACTAAATCTTTGAATGGTGAGCATAATTGCAATGTTGTTAGTATGAATTCTTTGAATACCCATGATGCTAATGATATGCAAAGCCACAAGCTTGGGGATGCTATGTTTGATGAAGATGATATTTTTTGTCCCCCAAGTTTTGATGAGCAAATTTATTTTGATGATAGCATGCCTCCTATTTTTGATGATTATATTGATGAAAGTGGGTTTGGAAGAGTGTCAACTTTAGGAAATAATGATCCCACTATTCTGGAGGGTGTTGAATCTTATTGTGATAATTATGAAAGTGGGTTTGGAGAGGTCATGACTTTAGTTAATGTTAATCCTACTATTTTGAAAGAGTGTCAACTTTGCATACATGTGGATCGTGTTCAGAATATGTTTTGTGATAGCTATATTGTTGAATTTGCTTATGATCCTACATGTATTTATTATGAGGGAAGAATATATGCTTGTAGGAATTGCAATAATATCAAGTTTCCTCTCTATGTGCTTAAAATCTTGAAGTTATGCTTGTTTTGCTTTCCTATGCTAGTTGATTATTGTTCTCATAATCCCTATGCATAGGAAGTGGGTTAGGCTTAAATGTGTTAGTTATATTCTTCATGATGTTCTGCCATACTTTCTTACGATGTAGACTCATTTTGTCTTAGAATGTGTTATGTTATGCTAACATATTACTACCTCCGTCCTGATTTATTGGTCCCTTCGTATTTAGTGTCAAATTTTGATCATATATTTAACTAATAAAATTTCAATGCATGTCATCAAAAATTATATCATGGGATACTATGTTCAAATACGAATCCGACGATATAATTTTTGGTGACATGCATTAAAGTTTTGTTAGTTAAATCTATGGTCCAAATTTGACACAAAATACGAAGGGGGCCAATAAACCAGGATGGATGTAGTACTTCAAACACCTCTATCCTCATTAACTACATGTCACATAAGCAAACTTATCTTAGGGTATGTTAGGTTAATAACTAAGTTACTCTCACTATGACCAGCCTTAGACTAGCCATAGTGGAGAGTAACTTACACTAGTAATATACATATGACCCTAGCCTATGTTACTACCTTCATAGTGGGTAGTAACATAAGTATGGTGCCATGCGAAGCTTCATTTATCAGGTTATAAGACACATATTGTATTGGGATATGTGATGTTACGGTAACTAACTAAGTTGCTCAAATTACCTTTCTCCTCATTAACTCACTGCCACTAGGCAAATTTGCTGAATTGGACTCCGTTTTACTGTTGAAGTTGTTCCCACTATGGCCAGTCTTAGTGGGAGTAACTTAACAAGTAATATAACACACCTCGAGATAAGTTTGCTTATGTGGCATATAGTTAATAAGGAGACAGGTATTTGCAGTAACATAATATGTTACCATTACATAGCACTTCCCAAAACAAAATGAGTCTACAAGCTAATAAATACAACCACCTATGACACTCTCTATGTTACTCCCCACTGGGTATGGCATGACATGTTGTCCCAGTGCCGCTCCACGGCTACAATCCCAGACCCAGCGTCGAGCCTTTCGGTGTGGTGGGCCTCTTCCTACCACCATGCACCCATGGCTCATAGACGTGGCCTCTCATCCCTCGTTTATGTTGACGGCCTGGTGTGGCCCGGTGCATCTGGTGCCACCGGAACGCATGCATTTTTTATGGGCTACGGTCATCCACGGCCCGCGTGATACAGGACATCAAGGATCATGCACGGCTATGGGTGAAGGCTGGTGCCAAAGGATTGGCTCTCGTCATTCCTGGGACGTACGCTTTAGTCTTGTTGGGGTTGAGCATCCCCCTCCCCATGCTCGGGTCACCATATTACCCTTTGCGCTTGTAGCATGTGTTGTACCAACGTTTTTGTATTTATTCAACTTCTTCTATTACTGAAAAGATACGCAATCTTTGTGTATTCGCGAAAAATATGTTATCCTTACTATGAAGGTGATAACATAGGTTAATGTCATATGCATCACAAAGTCTGTCCCCGACTCCGAGGCACGGCACTCTATGAATCCCGCGTAGACCCTGTGTTGATGGTGGGAAACGGCGGGTCTTGGCGGCCGCTGCATGCATGTTGGGCTTGTCCCGGCGTTTCATGCTTTAATTTCTTGTGTGCCATTCCCGTTTGCAGGTTTTCGGTAGCGGGGATGGATATAAAGCCTGCTTGATCGGGGCAAGAGCAAGAGGTGGCGTTGATCGAGGCAAGAGCAAGAAGTACAGGAATCAGTTTACCGGACGAAAGTGGAATGATTCTTCTACATTTGAATGTTAAATCAAAAACTAGTCAGGTATACTATGTGTGACACTTCTTTTCTTGTCGATCGTATGCGCATTATTTTCTTGTGAGCAACACAATATGATTCATGCTACAAGATGTGATATTCTGAATTAGAGTTCAGCACAGGAAAATCATCCTACTAAGCTATTACCTTTTTCAATAATGATTAGGCTAGTGCACAGTTAAGTTAGCTCTCGTATATGTGCATATCTTTCTTTTCTTTGATGCTTTCCCTCCTGTCTGCAGCGGCCGTGTTTCCTCGGCTTTGCTTTAGCAGATAGCAGCAGCCTTTGATGCTTTCCCTCCTGTGCGCAGCGGCCATGTTTCCTCGGCTTTGCTTTAGCAGATAGCAGCAGCACGGCGGTGGCCGAGCGCAACAGTGTCACACAAGAATATTTATGCCCCATTGCAGGCAATTACCTAGTTATTAATCTAGAAATGCAAATCACAGGCAATTACCTAAATGCAAATCATGGTTCCGGTGCAAGACACTGAACACAGGCACCAGTTGGACCCTGTGATACGAACAATACAATTGGCGGCCAGCAACGTTAGATCAATCTCATTAAACTGGGAAGCTAAAACTCTGGACGAGATGCAACCAACAATAAGTTGTCAGTGTACTGCAACCCGCAAATCTGACCCTTCTCATTACACAGACCAAAATTGTGTTTCCCTACATGAACGATGCATGAATCGACTTTAGAAGGTGCACGGATCATAGGACTGAGCAGTAACAAGAACAGATACCCCGAAACATTACTTCGATATACAAATGTTTTTGTAATATGGTAGATCAGGGAACAAAATCATGCAACAAAATTCAGTTCAACAATATAGACTAGAGAGAGTCCACCATAGGTACTGTGCCAAAAACGCCACGGGCAATCTCATGCCAGATCAGTCGATATCAAGTGAACAAATGTGCTGCACTACACTCGCCGATCGCCAGAGCCCTGGAAGCCATATCAATTTGCAATGTAGACTGGTCCACAGGCCAATTTGACTGCAAGTTCCGAGCCTCAATCAACTTTGAACAGAGTAGCCTATTTCTTTCTCTTTACCTTGACAATTCTTCTGCCAGACTTGTCATTGTCGCGGACAGTGCCCATTGAAAAGACACCTGACGAAGCTTGATTCTGCTGGCCAAACTGGAAAATGCCAGGTGAGGTGGTTGAGGTGGAAGCGAATTGAGTAGCTGGCATGCTGAAAGCTGGAGTTGACAGTGAATTGCTCTGAAAGCCGCTGAAAGCTGGAGTTGACAGTGAATTGCTCTGAAAGCCAAATGGTGGGGCCGTAACAGAAAGAGTCTGGTTATTCCCCACAGTCATCTGACCAGTTCCTGTACTGAAGCCAATAGTTGGGATCGTGCTACCAAATAGTGGTGTTGAGGATGGTGGATCTGGTATTGTAGGTGTAGCCGAAGTGAATGAAAATACAGCGCTAGAGGGGCTAATGGACATAGCAGAACCATTATCCGGCATGCCAAACGACGATGGAGCAATCGTGATTGGACTGCTGCCAAATATTGGTGAGACCGAGAATGCTTTACTAGACCCCAAAGCAGAAGAAGCCATAGATGGCAGAGGCAGTGGAGAAGTTGTAATCACAGAGGTCGTGCCAGAGGCAGCTGTGGAAGAAACTACAGAGCTCAAACTGAAAGGACTAGGGCTCAGAGGTGCTGAACCAAATGGTAAACTCCCCATGTTTGATTCTTCCGGAGACATCATATGTGACTTACTTGCTGAACTCTGTGTGCACAATGAATTGTTATTTCCTGGTTGGGCGAACTGGTTTCCAGACAACAACGTTGATTCAGGTGAGGTTACTTTGGACTTATCCAGAGACACGACCAAATTCACACTGCCAAACTGCGGAGAGAAATTAAATGGGGCACTGCTGCTTCCTGCCTTGGATTTGTTCTGGGCAGCTAACAAACTTGCACCACCAAACTTTGGTGAGAAATTGAAAGGCGCATTGGCACTTCCAGATGTTGGTGCTCTAGCAGATTGGGAAGAGGCGGTATTTGTAGACAAAAATGAGTAGTTCGGTCTATTAGAAGCCAGAACAGCAGAGGCAGTTGATTTTGATGTATGTTCTAGCCCATTACTTAAGGTTGTAGGCTTGGAATTGGCAACAGTAAATACAGGATTACTAGTGAATGATGCAACATGTCCAGCACCCTTGGAAGAAACCGGCGGAATTTCTCCATTTAACTTCTTATTGTGCTTGTCTGAAATTGAGCTTTCTTCTGAAACTCGTTTCAAAATCCTGCAAAGATAAATAAAATAATGTCCAGGCTTCAACAATTTTTAAATAAATGGAGAGGTGAATAAACATGGCAAGCTTCAGAATTATAGACCAACAGTTTGAACATCAACTGAGCAGATACCCTTCTAACTGGAGAAGTGGAACCAAAAATGGCACACTCAAGACTAACAAGCTAATAGTGCTCTAACATAAATGGAGGAAACAAAAGTAGCATTTCTTCAATGCAGTATCTACTTGATAACTGATGGTTGTTCCAATTTTATTAAGCAGGAAAATACAATAACACTTCAGAGTAAAAAAAATGCTTTCTAGCTCGATCAGAATCTGACCTTGGAGCACTTTCCGGGGAAGTAACTGGCACACTGGGTAGTGCAGAAGATTTGTGCTTTCCAACATGTAGTGCAGGTGGAGATGCCATAGTAGGCGTTGGAGGGGCCTGTGAGTGGGCACCCGGTGCAGCCGTGACAGGGAATGAGAAGCCATTTGATGAAGCCAGCATTTTGGTTCGTTTTATTTCACTAGATAACACCAGATTGGAAGGAGAATAGCTTCGCAAAGAGGCTGTTGGGGGATTCTCCTTATTTGTTGTTCCAGAGTTGTTAGCAGTATGTTCCTGGATTGGTGAGTAGCTTTTCACAATTTCAATACTTCCACTGCAGTGGTCCACCTCCAGAGAATCCTATAAGAAAAACATTAATCGCTACATAATATATCTCAAAAAGGTAGCTGCAGAGTATAGAAGATAGTATCATATTTTTAGTCATATGGTCCTACCTTGGGTGAAGTTATTAATTCAGAGGATGATTTACTTTCTAGGAGGGCAGAACCGTTTGACATAGCATCAACAGTCTTGCCATCTATTGCAGCTGGGATGAATGACAAAGATGATTCCAAAAGGCTGCCCTGAGATGGTATTTCCTTTCTCCGAGAAATAGAATCCTCAACATCCAGGGCATTTCCATGTTTTTGCTTCATTTCTGGTGTGCTTTCCTTCTCTGGAGGTGAAGGGACTAATGTATCAAGCTGTTTCAATATCTTTGCGGCCATCTCAGTTGATTGAACTGGTGCTTGAACAAAACTGTTGCCACAGATACATAGAGTGCCATCGTCAACTTCAGCCAGACGCAGACGCTTTTGAGTTTGTGTGGAGTGTTCAAAACCTTCATCCAGTTTGCTTGCATCATTACCAGGATACTTACGATAACCAGGCCATGTTTCCGAGAGTGATGATATTCTGTTATATCTTTGGTGCATTTTGCGTATGGGGCCAACAGACACAGTCTCATTGTTGAGAGCAATATTCTTCCTCTTCAGGAGCTGCTGATTTATAAATAATTACTAACAGCACAACGCAGCGTACAAAACAAGCCAGTAATATTGGTAGAACATCAAAGGGCACATAAATTAGAGAACTTAATTGCACAAGATTGGGGAAATAGCACAGTAGCCATGTAGTTCAAAACTGCCAACATAGGCTCATGAATTGAATCGCAGTTGCTATATCTGGCCCATGAACTCATGCAAATCTCTAACAAAACCATTTTGTACAGGATGCTAGGGCTCTTAATATTTTTCGCCTATCCCACACTGATGAATTTTTATCCTTTTCACGAAAACAAATTGCTGAATGTAAATGCAATGGATGTTACTGTATTCAATGCTTATATATTGTTCAGGAATGCAAAACCAATACAAAATTAGTGTTGGAATTAAACATGTTATTGGACAATGAAGCACGGGTTAACATTATTTATGTACAATCATGCTTGTGTCGAAATACCTGGTGTCAACTACTGACTGCAAAGATAGCATTTTAAAACCTGAATAATATCAAGAATAAATGTTCACCGATTTGAAAATATAAGAGAATTTTTACGTCAATATGTTGAGCTTATTTTACACAGGAAGATAGGTAGGGTGCAGTCAAGAAAATCTGAAAGCATGGTTTATGGATGTATCCTCCTGCAGCTTTAAGGGGAGGAGTTAACCGGTGATAAAAATAAGCATGTACGCTTAAATTGCTGAATCCAGATTCTAAGATTTCATCTCATGGCTAATCCCTATGAAAATTTTAGAATGTAGTACAATATCAACTCAATATAATAGCACAGAAACTAACAACCAACACAAAGTAAATATACTACAAAACAAGTTGTGCTTCACCAATGAGTACCTGCCTGCCAAATGTATGAACGCTGTTTGCAGTCTGATATGATGAAGATACAGTACCACATATGTCCCTAGAAGAAACAGGACCCTGAACAGATCGATTGAACACAAGTTAGAAAGGCTAGACCTACTAGAGATGGATATTATGCTTGAGCAAGGAAAAAATATGTTAGGCGTTTTGCCACTGCCTAACGCTTAACTCACTTAGGTGTCGCCCAGGCGTGCCTGGGCATTCTGTACGGACGCAGCACGAAATGGTTATAGTGTGAAGAATGTATAGGCTGTAGTGTGGTATTGAATTCTTTCAGCTGTTCTGCAAAGTAAGTATTTCTGCCATCTTATCTCCCCTAGCACTTGACTACTACACAAGATAGAGACAACAACGCACTCGGTTTTTCTATTCATGAATCTCTTGTTGGCTGCAGTACACATGGACCCTAGCTGAACACTTTCTAGTCTTTATTCTGGATACAGCTGCATTCTACTAAAAGCTTATATATACACAGCAAATTAGGGAACCCTCACGCCACCTCCCTCACTGCAGTGATGGCAACCAGCCACAGCGAAGCTCGATCCTTGCTGGAATAGGTCAATTTGTCGTCAGAGTGGTTGAATCCTCGCCAGGGAGGATACATATACATACTTGCTGGGAAAGTCAAATCTGGCCGGGGAGATTGATATCTCGCCGGAGAAGGCTTATTCCTCACCGGGGGACCTTGACGCCTGATTTTTTTTGTACTGCCAAGTGCCAAAGCAAAGCATGCCTAAGCGAGCGCCTAGGGGCGCCTTTTTTTTCCTTGCTCGAAACAAGGATAGAAATAGATATTACGTGCATTGGAACCAGATAGGACATCATTCTATGACACGGCAGAAAGAGTAATGCATGTGGTTTTAATACTGCTCGAAGGATTGATCAAAGGTACAATACATAATTAACTTGCACTTCCGATATTCCAAGTAATCATACCATAAGCATAAAATTAATAATATACTGAATAAATAAAATGAGGAAATTAAACCTTAAAATAAGGAGATGATGACAATTTGTGTATTGCTGATTTATTTGGAGTCCTATAGTTGCTTCCAAGGCGATCAAAGGGTGTGGAAGCAGACAATCTTGAAATTCCAAGAAGTGGGGCCTTTGGAGATTTAGCTATTTGTATTGTGCCAGATTCTATTGATTTGACAGAAAGGGAGGAGGGTTCATGCAATCTAAGGCGTAACGGTGCCCCCTCTGAACATCTTGAACCCATATATGCCTTTGCAAGTTCTGCAGGTGAAGCAACTTGATCCTGCAGGAATGCATAAGGTTAAATTAATCATGTGATCAGAAGGAGAATGTCAACAGTACAAGTAACAAATGCGTCAGGATATAAAAACCTATTGAGTCAATAATATGATAGAAGTATCTATTGGTAAAGTCCAAATAACGATATGTTTACTTAACTTCCAAATAGCAAATAGTAGTAGTTCCAAACTTTTAAGCAAAATTATATTATATAGTATACAGTTAATTGCAAGAAAGTCTAATTTTTCATCAGTGAGTCGGAAACACTTTGAACATTTAAAAGGACAGCATGAATTGCATACTCACAGTGATACTGTATGATTTAATGGAGAAATCAACAGGTAAGTCTCTAGATCCCTTTTCCTTCTCGAGAGACAATGTTTGCTTTATATTATTAACTTCTGACTGCATTGTATTGGATTCAACAGTTCTGGATCGCAACAACCCAGTCAAATATTCAAACTCACTCCTACAGAACATACAGACAGTTATTCCGGAGAGATCTGTTAGGGCTACATTTCAGACATACGCAAAACAATGTGGAACACAGAACTTAAGCCAACTTATATATTTGTAATTTACATAATGCATACGATGAAGCAGAACATGAACTCAAGTTACAGATATATGGGAATCAACAAAATAAATGTGAGATTTGAATTGCATAAACAGGAAAACACATAAAGATGAATAAGAAACAAGGAATCAGAACAATAAGGGAGTTAGTTCCCCAGTGTTCATGTGATAAACATAACTGGATGTTGATTCGAAACCTGCAACAACAAAATAAAACTACTACCCTATGCCACAGTTCTATGCTGATCTCCCTTTGTACAAAATGCAATAACTCCACAGTTAGGCCCAACTACTCCAGGCTCGAGGAACGATATTAAGTAACTGTCTCGTGAACTATAAGTGCACCATGCAGAAAAGGTCGTTGTAAGTACCCAAGAGAATGTAAAGAAATTCACAGAAGGATATATTCTCTGCTGTATCAGGAAAAAATAGCAATACAGATGAGGATTTGAGGAAAATGTGAAAACACGTAAGAAACATTGGCAACTATGGTGATAGGACCATACAGATAAGGAGCCAAAATGATGCACGCGTGCCAAATATTGCAATCCTACAAAGCAAATAAAGGGAACCTTCCACATCTTGATACCAGGTATTGGCATTGCATGATACTTGTTTGCTACCAACATGACAAATATAAGCACTTATCGCTGAGAATTCCAGTAAATCCCAACAAAATATCAAAGGAACCAGCTAAGGATAACCCACAGTTCTTGATAGCGTGTGAACAGAAACATTCTTCCTCATGTACTATTAGTGCATTTCATCAGGACAAGGTGATGTGAATTTCCTAAATATCATATCCTTAGCTTGCAGAACATTGAACATTTGAAAAGTTCAGAATGAACTGAGGTGAGTACCACACTAACACTGCTCAAATGCTATATTAGAATATCCAATACTTGCCTTGTAAAGGTCTTCTGCTTCAACAATTCTTCAAGATCCATACTACCATTGAAACAAGAACTTAGAATGTCATCTCCATCAATGGGATAATTTTCAGGATTATCAGTAGACAGATTCTGCATGGACAGTAATAATGCTTGGAAACTCAGGATTACAGGAAATTATAAAGTCCAATAGGCTAGAGAAGTAAAATAATTAGCAGAGGAACAGTGTAAAAGTGTAACCTTAGAACAATAAGAAAATAGAGAAATGTGTCCTAAGGTTGGGCACACTATTAACTGGTCGAAGAAGTAATAATTAATAGATGGGACAACATCTGGTGATAGATACCACACCTTAGTTGTGCTGCCGTGCTACCAACAAACGGTAGCACCTCTAAAAAGTTTTGAAAATTTCTGAAAAAAATTGACAATATATATGTTTTTTTTTGGTTCAAATATGGATTTGAAGTTTTGTGGGATTGTAGACATATATTTTGTCATCAATATTCTAAAAAAATCTGAACTTTTTGCAGGTACTACCTTGCCGTGGTAGCATAGTACCACCTAAGGTGTGTTATCACTGCTTTTTGTCTTTTGAGAATGTTAAACCTCATGTATGTATTGGGCTATGTATTTGTACAGTAGAGAGTAGTACAGTAGCAGTAGCGTATGCGGGTGCAATTTTGTCTCTCAGCACCCACGATCGCCTCCTCTCGAACATGGCCTGGCCACGATCACCATCGTGGGCGCACGCCCTCTGTTCTCCTTGTATAAGTGCTCTCATTCTCAATACGATCGGTGTGTTTGATCTTTCATTCGCAAACATGGTATCAGACGCAGAGGACTCGAATCCCTTTGCGCCCAACCACCATCCCTCTTCCGCTGCCATGGACACCAATCCCGTCGCCTCCCCCCTCTCCTCCGACGATGACACACCGGCTCCCGCCGGTGTCCTCCCACTGCTCTGGCGAGCGCTCCCCCCGCCCCCCCAGTCACCATGGCGCCACCGCTCGCGCCGGGAGCGTTTCCTTCCTCCGTTCTGCAGACCATTGGCATTCGTCATCACGTCCCCGTCACCCTAGATCTGCACTCCGGCAACTATGCCCAATGGCGCCGCTTCTTCTTCACCATCGTGGGCATGTTCGGCGTTGGTGACCACTCGTTGCCCCGGCCGCTCCTCGCCATCGCGATCCGGAGTGGACCATGATCGACCATTGCGTCGTGCACTGGCTCTACGCCATGATCTCTCCTGAGCTGCTCGACGTTGTCATGCAGCCGGACAACACCGCCGCCGTTCTCTGGGCGGCCATCGAGGAGATCTTCCGCACCAACCAGCTCTCCGGCGCCGTGTACATCGACGCGGAGTACCACACCGTCGTCCAGGGCGACCTGACGGTGATGCGGTACTTCGCACGTCTGAAATCCTTCACCGGCCAGCTCCGCGATCTCGGTCAGCCCGTCGGCGAGACACAGCAACTCTTCCACATGCTGCGCGGCCTCAGGCGCCAGTACCACGGCGCCATCCCTCACCTCACCGCGCGCGCGCCCCTGCCGACTCTTCTGCAGGCCCGCTCCTTCCTCCTGCTGGAAGAACATCGTGTGAAACAAACCACTCGTCTGCAGTCCGTGCACGCCCTCCTTGCGGCGCGTCCACAACCCGCCCCCACCACTCCCGTCGCCGACGGCAACGCCGCACGTGGACGTGGGCGCAACCGTCGCCGCGGCCGTGGAAACGACGGCAACGGCGCCCTGCCGCCTGCGCCGTCCCCTCCTTGTCCGGCCCCACTCCCTGGTCAAGCGCCAAGCGCCAACTCCTGGACCGGCATGGTGCAAGCCTGGCCTATGCCCTAGCGCGCACCCGGCGCCGGCGTGCTCGGCCCACGCCCCGGCGTCCCGCAGCAGCAGGCTCTCTTCACCCTCGGCTCGCCCGGCGCGAGCTCCAGCACGGGGCCCCCTCCGCCCTCCTCCCTGGCTTCACCTACGGCTCGCTGGGCGCGAGCTCCAACACGGCGCCACCGCCAGCCTCTCCGCCGCAGCCATGGGACATGGGCAGGCTCCAGACGGCGCTCGAGGCCGCGCACACATCTCCGCCGCCGGTCGAGCACCTCGGGCGCGTCGTCCCACATGACCTTCAACCCTGGTACACTCCACTCTCTTCGTCCTTCTCATCCCCCTCGCGACATAATTGTGGGCAATGGCGGCCGCATGCCGATCACACACCGGCCGTGGCTCGCTCATTGCTTCCAACACCTCCCTCGAGCTCCACAATGTGTTGCTCTCCCCTTCCATCATCACAAATCTTCTCTCTGTTCGTTGCCTTACGCGTGACAATCCTGTGTCTGTCGAGTTTGACTCATTTAGGTTTTCTGTCAAGGATATCCGCACCCGCCTGGTAATCCTTCGGTGTGACTCGACCAGCGACCTGTACTCCCTGCGCCCTGCTCCTGCCGTCCCGTGCGCTAGCCCCTTCGCCAGCGTCGCGACCACAGAGCTGTGGCACAGTCGCCTCGGACACCCCGGCGAGGAGCCCCTTCGTCAGGCCCTTCGCAACTTTTAGTTCACCTGCGCGCCGTCCAACAGTCACTCATGCACCGCCTGTCGCCTCGGCAAGCACACGCGCTTGCCGTTCACCGCTTCCACGACTCGTAGCTATTTCCCCTTTCAATTACTGCATTTGGATGTATGGACCTCTCCTATAGTGAGCATTTCTGGTTTCGAATACTATCTTGTTATCATTGATAGCTGCACTCACTATGTTTGGACGTTCCCCCTTCGTCGCAAATCCGAGGTCATCTATGTGCTCTCCGCGCTCTATGCATACGTCCAGACTCAGTTCGAGCGCCCAATTCTGGCGTTGCAGACTGACAACGGGCGCGAGTTCGACAACCTCGCCGTCCGCTCTTTGCTCACCACGCATGGCACCGTGCTCCGGCTCACGTGCCCGTACACTAGCCAGCAGAACAGCAAGGCGGAGCGCGTGCTCCGCACTCTGAACAGGGGCGTCCGCGCACTCCTCTTTCATGCTTCTCTCCCAGCTCGCTTCTGGGCCGAAGCCCTTGCCACAGCCACTCCTCCTCAACTACAGAACCTGCGCTGCTAGCTCACCACACACGCCGCACGAGCTGCTCCTCGGCGTCCCCCCCCCGACTACTCGTATCTGCGTGTGTTCGGCTGCTTATGCTACCCCAACACTACCTCCACAAACTTGACCACCGCTCTCTGCCGTGCGTCTTCCTCGGGTATCCACCTGATCACCGCGGGTACAGGTGCTATGCCCTCGTTTCTCGGCGTGTACTCACCTCCCACCATGTTCGCTTCGACGAGCTCACCTTCCCCTACGCCGCTCCACGCCTCCCTCTCACCCCCGCAGCCCCACCTCCCCGTCTGGTGCCCGCACCTATTTGTGCCCCGCCCGACGGCGGTTGCTCACCACCCCCCACCTCGTCACACCCACTCCCCACGTCGCCAGTCGACTCGTTTCGCGCGACCCCTCCTCGTTTAAACAGCACCGTCCGATCCTCATCCGACGCCTCTCATTCAAACCACCCGCGCGCGCCATCCGCCGGGCCCTCCTCTGCCGTTGGATCACCATCCACCGTGCCTCATTCAAACTCCCGCTCCGCGCACACGTCCGGGGGCCATGCACCTGCAGGATCGTCATCCGACGGCTCCTCGCTGCATGCACCATCACCACCCTCCCCCACTCCCGCTCCACCTGCTCGTGCGATCATCACACACGCACACGCTGGTGTTTTCCGCCCCAACACGAAGTATGCCAACGACTTCGTTTGCGTGGTCAACACCGCCCCCTCCACTGCCATCTCTCCCATTCCTCGCTCTGTCCGCGCATCGCTCCACAATGCCAACTGGCTCGCCGCCATGCGCGACAAGTTTGCAGCTCTCACCGGCAACCGTACTTGGGAGTTGGTTCCCCGACCACCGCGTGCTAATGTAATAACTGGCAAGTGGATCTATCGTCGCAAAACCCGTGCTGATGGCACCCTCGAGCGCTACAAAGCTCGTTGGGTTGTCTGTGGGTTCAACCAGCGCGCCGGAGTGGACTACGGCGGAACCTTCTCTCCGGTTGTGAAGCCGGCCACCATCCACACGGTCCTCACTGTCGCTGCCTCACGCCATTGGCCTGTGCATTAGCTGATGTGAAGAACGCCTTTCTTCACGGCACCCTGGAGGAAGAGGTCTACTGTTTGCAGCCTGCAGGTTTTGTCGATGCCGCTCGACCCGATCACGTGTGTCGCCTTTCCAAGTCCTTGTATGGCTTGAAGCAGGCTCCACGCGCGTGGTTTCTTCGCTTCGCCGGCTTCCTCGCCACCCTCGGGTTCACCGCGACGCGCTCCGACACCTCTCTGTTCACGCTCACTCATGGTACGGATGCGGCGTACCTGCTGCTGTATGTGGATGATATCATCCTCACCGCGTCCACGGACGCGCTCCTTCGCCGTATCGTCGCCTCGCTCACCACCGAATTCGCCATGAAGGACCTCGGCAACCTCCACTACTTCCTCGGCATTCGCGTGACGCGGTCCCCGGACGGCTTCTTCCTCTCTCAGGAGCAGTACGCTGAGGACGTCCTCGAGCGCGCTGACATGGACAACTGCAAGCCTGCACCGACCCCAGTCGACACCAAGGCCAAGCTTCCCTCCGCCATCGGTCCGCGCGTCGCCGACCCCACTGCCTACCACAGTCTCGCTGGCGCGCTGCAGTACCTGACGGTGACCCGCCCCGAGCTCGCCTATGCAGTTTAGCAGATTTGCCTGCATATGCATGACACTCGCGACTGTCACCCTGCTCAAGCGCGCCCTGCGGTACGTCCATGGCACTGTCTCTCTCGGGCTCCACCTTCATGCTTCCTAGACACTGGATCTTCGGGTGTACACCGATGCCGACTGGGCCGGGTGCCCTGACACTCACCGGTCGACGTCTGGCTACTGTGTCTTCCTCGGCGGCGCGCTCGTGTCCTGGTTTTCGAAGCGCCAACCTACTGTCTCGCGCTCCAACGCGGAGGCAGAATACCGCGGCGTGGCCAATGCCGTGGCGGAGTGCATCTGGCTCCGGCAACTTCTTGGCGAGCTCCGGTGTGCGGTCTCCACTGCCACGCTGGTCTACTACGACAACATCTCCGCCGTCTACCTCTCCAGCAACCCTGTTCATCATCGCCGCACCAAACATGTGGAGCTGGACATTCACTTCGTCTGCGAGCGTGTCGCTCTCGGCCACTTCTGCGTGCTGCACGTCCCAACTCATCAACAGTTTGCGGATGTCATGACAAAAGGCTTGCCAAGCGACGTCTTCCATGATTTTCAATCCAGTCTTTGCGTCGCGACGTCACGACTGCGCGGGGGGAGGGGGGGGGGGGCGGGGGGGGGGGGGTTAGACCTCATGTATGTATTGGGCTATGTATTTGTACAGTTGAGGGTAGTAGAGTAGCAGTAGCGTACGCGGGTGCAGTTTTGTCTCTCAGCACCCACGATCGTCTCCTCTCGAACATGGCCTGGCCACGATCACCATCGTGGGCGCACGCCCTCTGTTCTCCTTGTATAAGTGCTCTCATTCTCAATACGATCGGTGTGTTCGATCTTTCCCTCGCAAACAGAGAACACTTGTGAAATACTGCTGAAAGATAGGTGGTTTAAAGAGCTTACACTCGGTGTCTAGGCAGGATAAATGGTAAATTTAGTATACTAGCCATTTAAAAGAGCTTAAATTCAGCGTCTAATCAGGATAAATGGTTAAACAGTGCACTAGTACCCAAAAAAATAAAGAATATTAGAACAACGACGTGAACAGCATGGAGTTACAGAATCAGCTTACATTAGCAGTTCCTCCTCCGTTTTCTTCTTCTAGAATGTCGTTCTCTACATTCCAAAACCAGCTTGTGTGAGTTTGGTGGAAACCACTAACAATAAAATGAGAATTATCCCCCATTTCACAGGATAGATTGAACTAGCATCTTATTTACTGATTGCTGATAAATAAATCGCTAATCTGATAAAAACAGTAACCATGGTTCACACCATCGACTTCACCTATCGGCCGCCATGTGCATTGGCAAGCTATGATGATAAGCTGGAAAAACTTGGATGATTTGATTTTTACAGGATGATAGAAAACACTTCGCTCTAGTCGCAGATCAGACAAGTCAAACCGCCAACACAGCTAGCGGAGAATGCGCGCAAACAAATCAGCAAGGCACCAACCTAAAGGCGGCGGCGGCGGCGAGCAAGGAGCGTCGACCAACTCTGGTTCCGAAAGCGTAGGCGCGGCGAGCTGAGGAGGCGGCTTGCGAAACACAGAGGAGAGGAGGCGCGATGCGCCACCGGAGATGAGACGGGCGAGCCAGCCGCTCCCTTCACCGCCGTACGACGCTGGATGAGTAGGAGCAGCCGGGAGCGCATAGGGTGACGCAGCTGCGACGCGGGAGGGAGGGCGCCTACGGATCTTGCCTCCCGTGGCGGAGCCGCCGTCGTAACCTCCCCGAGACGCCATGTTACGGCGCCGATGTGGGGCTAGGGTTTTGGAGAAGAGAAAGGGAATTCGAAGAGAGGACGGGGTAAAATAGTGATTACAAGGGATCAGAGGGTTTAAGGCTGCCAAGAAAAACTTTGGTAAGTATCGACCGAGCAATAATAATGATTATTACTAGTACATATGTCCGTGCGTTGCAATGGGAAAGACAATTAGAATGTCTACCAAAGCACTAAGCACTCATCAACGCGACTCTACAACACCCAACGGTGCAACCTGACGGCAACCGAGAGGTGCATACCAAGGTCTAGCAGAAATGTACATTAGTCAGGCATTAAAAACCATGATAGGCATGCGATATTTTTGATATGCTTTTTTGTACGATAATTTATTGACACCATACATGAATAAATCAAAGTTGAACAAAACCATTAGATTGAAATCTACTTTATCCCTTTCAGTTTCTTGAGGCTATCTTAGGAATTTGAGCCAACCCACTTTGTCCAATTAACACACTTGCTTTTTCTCTTGAAAAATAGATTAGCTGTTAAAAAAAAAGGACGAACTCACTTGCAGCAACAACACCAGTCCATGCACGCTCACCCCTCGCTGAAACTTCTTGGAAATTAGAAAATAGCACCCACAAATCCGTCCAAGATTTTATTTAGAAGAAAAAATCTCAAGGGAGCAACATAATTTTGGGACGGAGGGAGTATGTCCAGCCTCGTTTACAGCTAGCAACTCTAACTCATCCCTCAATGTTCATGTTTATCTTCAGTCTCTCCCACAATCCCACACCTCATCGTGTTTTCTTTAAGAAATCCCACACCTCATCCTTTATTTATTAACCAAGGAGCTTGTTAATTGTCTACCCATTGGTGTATATAAATTGTAATGATTTCATGAACAGTAACAAGGCGGGACTACTAATTCAAAGGTTGTTGGTTGTATATATAGCCTTAAAAAGAAAGGACGTATCCTGAGTTTGATCCGCAGGAGTAATAATATTTTACGTATTCTTGAAGCCCACTCACATGGTGCGTTGTGCAGGCCCATCAACACATTGCGTTCGATCCGCTGGATTACATGACGCGGCCCAAGCAGCGCTAGTGGCTTCTGTGCCAATAAAATATACGAAGTCCAGGTTTAATTCAATATAAATATAAAATGTTCGTTGCGTTTATCAGAGAGACTTGTGGTAGGTGAGTCGGCTAGTTCGTTGTGCTTTGGATGTAGGGGCCCGGGTTCGAATTTCTATCTTGTAATTTTTATTAGTACGAATTTTGATGCATATGATGTGGTTCCCGAATTAGTACCACCTCATATATATGTTTTAAATTCAAACTGAAAGCGTAAATTTACAACAAGAAAATGTATTGTGACGGTGAACCCACGGAGTCAATCCGTGCTTTATTATTAGGGATAGATGATGACTTTGATCGAAAAGACCGTTGCATAGCCCCTAAATTTCTATTTTTTAGGTGAAAGGAAGATTTTATTTCATCAATCAAGACATAAGTCATTCTTACAAATTTCAAAAAAAAAGTCATTCTTACAAATATCACAAATATCAGGGACGTCTCCTGGTTCCGAACCCGATCACACCACAGTGCAACCTTCTGTCTGTCCAAAGGAGGTCAGATAATGGCTTGCACTTTCCTATGAACATGAGATAGCTTGAACATCTCCCCTTCCCTCAAAAGCCTTTGAATTTGATCAGCCAACATGGTATAGCAAGACCGGTTCTTGTTCGGGCCATTAATCATGTTAAAAGCGACAAGGCAGTCCGTCTCTACTTCTATTGGCATCTCCGTCCATTGCAGACGAGGTTGATGTCCTTCATGCAAGCTGAGAGCTCAGCCTCCAATGGTTCTATACATGTGCGCAACTCTCTACAGGATGAGAAAATGATGTCGCAGGTGGAGCCAGACAGAATCATGACCGCTCCCGCAGTTTCTGATGTGGCGCAGAACGATCCGTCAACGTTCAATTTTGCACATCCTTGAGCCGGAGGAGACCACCTGGGTGGGGCATCATTGATGGGCTGAGCATGCGGTAATGGCCTGTTTTCAAAAAGCATACCGTATTGGTGCAGTATCCTTCGCTCATTTCCCTAAGGAGGCTAATAGATCGGCGCACAATCTTGCTAGACATAATTTCAATTCAAATTCTACTTTGTTTGGGATGGTGATCCTCCGAGCTTTTTACTTTCGAATATTGTGGATGATCTAACTTTAACTTGAGTTTAATAAAGTGCACCAAGTGGTTTAAAAAAATCATTCTGCATGTGATGGTCATCATTTATGAAAACCAAATCGAGCGTGCGAAACTTCGTATTTGGAGATTGTGGGGTGTTACTTTGGAGCATACATCATTGCCAACCGCTGACGCGGGAGGGAAGTTTCACCTATCACATCTCAGTTTTCACGTCCATCTTCTCTTCCCGCCAATGGTGCAGACGGCTAGACGCCCATGATACGAGGAAGCGTGTCAATTAAAGGCGGTCGCTGCATGCCAAGTGCTCGTCATGTTTTCCCAACACCCACGGCTATAAAATGGTGGTCGCCATGTTCAAATAGCTCATATGCACGTCGCTCACAACCTCCACTTCCCTCATTGTTGCCATGTCGCTTCCCTCACAACCGGACTGAGTGTCATTCTCGTATGAGGAGGAGCTAATTGTGAACAAGGAGGAAGTAGAGTAAAAGGCCACCCTCACAACCTCAAGAATGCAGTCGTTGTGACATGCTAGAGACCATGTAGGAAGATCCTCCTCTCAATGGGTGGCTAGATGGGGATCCCAAAACACACTTCCTTGTTTGGGATATCGAACACGACTAGCGTGCATATCCTGTGTAAGTAGGAGAGGCCTCGCCCATAGAATTCACATTGGCCTCCACGTGCTCCCATCACCTCACCGTTAAGGATGCATGGGATGACTGTTATGTCGCCAACGCCTCTGTCGCCTGCCCCAACGAAATCTTCAAGGATGAGCGCTATGTCGCATACGCCTCAGATGTGCGCTACGTCACCTATGCCTCGTGTGTTTGCCTCGACAAAATCTCTAAGGAGACCGTCGTCGAGGCAGGCGTTGGTAGTGAAGATGGGTCACGCTATCTGGCTTCATTACGAGGAGGCACAAACAGATTTGGCGGCAGAAAGGGACCGCATGATAGGACGTAAATTCGCGCCATATTGGACCTTACCCCCCTCAACGACGTCCACAGGGATGGCACAAAGACGAGGTCGTCGAATCCTCGAACTGTTACGCCTAGAGAATGAGTAGACTCGTCACATATGCATGTGCCCCATGCATAGCATTCACCATCAATCTCGATAATATTCAAAATCATGCTACAGTTGCTAAAAAACAACATTTTTGAAACCTATGATATGAAAATGATGCTAATCAACTTTTCTCCCCCATCTAAGAACTTTGTAATGCGATGTTAGTTCAAATTAGTGTTTAATCCTTCTAGGTGAGTTTACGGCTATTGAGGTGATGCAAAAAAATAGAAAAGGAAAGAAAAAAATGGAGGTTGCGTTATGGTGACTCTATGTTTGCTCACAACCTCCACGGCTTCCAAATGCATATGAAGCGCTCCATATATGTTATGGAGGTTGCCAATATGGTGACTTGGCTAGAGTTTGCTCTAACTAACCAATCGCTAGCAAAAAAACTGTCACTAAATATTGGTATGCCAATTTTTTGCCATCAAACCAAGTATGCTCTATAAGTGTAAAAGTAAATAGGAAAACCTTGATGGCCCACTTCTACTCACACAAGACCTGCGTAAGGAGGGCCGAGGACTCCCCCCCCCAACCCCAACCCCACCCCCACATACATACGAAAGAAGAAGAATCTATAGAGGTGTCCCAAGCGCAATCAGGTTGAACGGAGTAGCCCGATCCCACCAGGGAAACCTTGTAACCCTAGCTCGACCAGACATATAATGCAAGCAAAGGAGAACCCTAGAGTTAGTTGAACCCCCACCTACCACTGTCTTAGCGCTCACCACCGCCAAGCCAAGAGCTTTAACCCAATAAACAGACATCTCCTACGATCTGCATGGTCGTTGGCGAGCACCTGAGCAATACAAAAACTAGAGGTAGGAGTAGGACCCTACCACCTCCCGGAGGGCCCTAACCTGGGTAAAACACGTGTTTCGTGCCTCACCACCTTGGTCCGCCGCTCGCACACCCTTTCAAACAAAACAGTCACCACTCGATGGGATTGCCGGTGCGAAACTCCGACATTTGGCACACTAGGCAGGGGTTATGCGTGTAGATCAATCTGATTGGATCGGGATGGCCCCCATTCCTGATAGGGTCAACACCTTGGCGCATGGGCAAAACCTCTCCTCTGATTCCTTGAGGTTCATCACCAACGCGGCGGGGAATTTGGTCCTCGCCGCCTCCTTCCTCGAAGGCTAAGCTTTCCATTTTGGGAACATGAGCTTTGTTGCCAACAACACGGGCGAGTTACAATTGCAAGGTGCGGCTCCCGACTGGTTCCCATGCCAAGTTTTTGCCACCTCGATGGCATCAGCGGCGAGGGATGAAATTTGTTGGGCGACTTGGTAGTGGGTGGGTCCTCTACCTCCCACAGAGGGGCAATGGCTCCCGCTCAGATGGGATCTTACCAAAGGTATGCACCTCGCACAACCCGAGGACTCGCCGAGATGATCATGGGTAGCACTTCATTTTTTATGGGTCAGACATCCATGCGAACAGGCAATCCTGAAGCCCCTCGGTTCTTGATGTGGTTAGAGACTCTAGTCAACTTCGGGCCCGAAGATCACCCCAAGCATGTTCCTCAACCGGGCAGATAGACCCTTAGCGGAGCGAAATCCCACCAGATCCCTGCATAGGGTTCCTCATGGGGCGGAGTGTGCATAGAGGATCATATTGGGGTACACACAGGACACAGATCTACCCAGGCTCAGGCCTCCATGGTGGAGTAATACCCTACATCCTACATATGTGATTGTATTGATTGTGTTTCTCTCGTGGAGAGATGAGATGATAGATGCCGACTTGGGAGGCCCCTGCCTTCCCTTATATAAATGGGTGAGGGCTAGGGTTACAAGTGCCCAAGTCGGTTTACATGGCTTGGCACCCAAGTTTTCTACTAGAGTACATGTATTGTGGTACAATTAATGTATATCATTCCAGAGGAGGCCCACCGTTAGTGGTGAGGGCCTACACTATGTCCGGGCTCCAAGGCAAGTCTAGTGACCTTGTTCCCTGGTCGGGTACCCCCGGTGTATGCCACCGTTAATAGCCCCCGAGCGCGTCTGGAGTTGGAGTCCTTCGTCTTTGGGGGCGAGAACGAAAGCATGCTCCGTCTGTTTCAGCGATGGTTGTGGCATGTCTTCATGAGTCCAACCTCGAAAATACTTGGATTTGCCAAGCGTGTGGCCTCTTGAGCACCCTCAATGTATTGTTTCGTCGGTATCTTGTTAGCATTACGGTTGATGTTGAACCGAATGCGTCGTCTTGGGGACTTGGATTGCTTGGCAAGGTATCACTACTACAGGATGCTGCTAAGGCGACACTACGATCAGAGATCCTTCGACTAAACTGTGTGCGATGCAATAATCACAAACGTGGTGTAAAAAACCATCAAAAAGGTGCAAAACGTTTGCGATGGTGGATGCATCAAACACGGTGTAGATTTTAGTTGCGTGTGCGATGCAGGGCATACTGTTCAGTTCAATTAATTGTTTGCGATGAGGAGGAACAAAAGAAACGGGCAGCCAGATGAAGGTGTGTGCGATATATAGCATACGGTTCACTCGGATGGTCTGTTTGTGATTAGGCAACACAAAAGAAACGGTCAGCTGGATCAAGGTGTGTGCGATATATGGCATGCGGTTCAATCAGATGAACTGTTTGCTTTGAGCCAAGAGAACAGAAACGATTCAATATAACAAGATGTGTGTGATACGAGGTAAACAGGTCTGTAATCGGAAATATATGGGGAGACCTATAACAACACAGGCGATTCCTGTTAACAAGCCGTGTGTGTTTTGAGCAAACGATTGCTGGTATACAATTGTGAGTGATTGATGAAAACATCACCGACGGGTTCCATTGTTTAGTCCGTGTGCGATGTGATTTTCTTTGTCCACACAATATATATACTTAAAAAGACAACATTGCATTGCATAACCAAATTAGGCATACAATTACACAAGTGACTACACACATAGCATTTCCACACACCAAAGTAAGCAATTACATGCATACTAAACTAAGAGAAACGAGGATCTAATCATCTACTTATTGTCGCGACGACGCTTGCCATTGCTCTACTTCCGGATGGATCCCTGGCCATTTTGGGGAAGGAGGCACTTCCTCATGTCAACGATCCGCTTGTACATGTTGTAGCTCGTGTACGCCTCCTTGACCGCATACACGACGTGAGCTTTGTCGAGTATCTCCATCCAGGCCGAGTGCCAGGCATGCTTGTCCTTGTTGTAGGAATCCTTCATGTCTCTGTAGTAGGGGTCGATGATGGCCTCGACGAGGTGAACCAGTGAGTCCTTCTCATGCTCCTTGCTCCCACAGATCTTGTATTGGCCCTGGATGTCGACAAGATTCTGGCAGGCGGTGCGCGAATTCTCGAGCGCCTTTACATTGTTGGTCATGTCCATCGTAGCGAACATGTAGTGGGGGTTGTTGACAAACCTGGTGAAACGTCGCAAGGCCTTGTGGCCAAGCAGTAGTGGTAGACGAGGACGTGGTGGCGCACGCACATCTGGGTGACAACGACCTTGGGACGAGACCCGACACGAGCGTGGGTGTACTCGAGGTCAAACCCGACCACCTTGTACTTCTCCTCGGCAAGCAACAACTCCATGATGTGGATGGCATGCTCCACCCAGACCGGATCGTTGGTGTACACCATCGAGAGGTCCGTGAAGGCGTGAACCTTCTGTGCATGTCCACCACGGCATGCATGGTGAACTGCTGCTCATCGTCGGCAGCCGCTCGGAGCGCCATTGGAGCCGCGTAGGATACCCTCTAAGAATTTCTTGTGGTGGGTGTGCTTCTTGCAACGGTGGGGCGCGATCGAAAGCTTGAAGAGACACAAGGTTTAAATGGCTGTTGTAATAAATGGGGGCCAACCGGCCTGTAATCGTCACGTCATGTCACGGCATTCATAGCGGAGGATTCCAGTGCACGCTTGACAACACCGCACCACACGCGTTTCGTTTGACCACACGTGGGCTCGAAGAGGCGCCAAATGTATCGTCGGTGAGCCTGTTCCCACGCTACCACACAGTTTACCATGCTAGCTTCCCGCCCGGCTAGTTTGTCCACGCCTCGGCTGGAAGAGGGACAAATTGTGGGTGTTTATTGGCAAAAAAGCTTTGTAAAAATGAAGTGTGTGGAATGACTCCGGTCATAATTTTACCCGTGGGTGATGAGGTCAAAGTTACACAGAAGGGTGATGATGGACACTCGAGTGCAATATTTAATTATGCGCTCTACGGGGCACGTGGTTGAAGAAACCAACTATGTGCAATAATGTCAAAGATCACAGTCAAGTTAGCTATATAGATCGTGTGTTGTGAGACTGACAAGGTAAACAGATTCGAGAATGGTTAATAAAATCTAAGACCACTTCATATTAAGGTCAAAATAGTGCTACCAATATACGAGTATCATACGATGCCATTTCAACGATTGTACCACAAAAGCTCGAAATATTACAAGGTTCAAATTCTAGAGTTATATGGCTCAAATTCGAAGATTACAAGGTTTAAATTGATATTAGAAATGAAATTCAGCTCATCAGCTGCAGACGCTCGCGCTAATCCGCTGAACATGGATATCAGAGAGGTTCAAACTAATATTACCACTTCTAAGTCTGGTTTCAAAACCTCATAATTCTTGCAAAGGGGTCAACCACTGAGAAGTCATGTATGGGGTTGACAAGATGACTTCCGATTACTCTATCATCTGAAGTTCCAAATTGAAAATCAACATTTTCGGAGCCTATTCCATTCTGCCGCAGGCGCCGGCGCTGATCAACAAACCATTCATTTTTGCAAAAAAAATGTAGGGCAAACCTCATTACCTTCAGCACCTTTGCTCTGAAAACAAAGAACTTGGCGAATATAATCTCCGGTAAGGTCCCTCGGTAGGAGTTGAAAGTAATTTCTGAGAGGTGCAGATCTAGGCATTCGACGTGATTGTTATATTATATCACATTATCCACCACTGGGCCTAATCTTATCTGCAAAAGAAGAAAACGTGTTAGTGCCTACATGTAGTTTTGAACACTACTATAGTCCTATTTGGTTTGCAGGATTTGTAAAATGCACTAACATGCCATCTTCGATCTGACATGATTAACATGGCCATTTGATTAAATTCTAGAAAAATGTAGCCTTCTTCATAAGAGGTTGGAGTGGATGAAAAGTTCTCTAAGAAAACAAGTATAGATGAATCCAAAGGAGAAATGCTTATGGATTGTAACCATATATGGATCAAGCAACCAATATGGGGGAGGGGACATGTATGTACTGAAATCCTCCAAAAGAATCCTTCAGAAATCATAGTACATTGTCATTGTAAACTTGGAAAAAGGTGTCAAAAATTGAACTCCCTTATGGTTAACATTTAATAGGAAAGGAACATCTCGATATATAGCTTCTCCAAGCATGGGAAGCATCTCAGGAAACTGAAAACTTGCTCCAGGTTAGGGCCGATAGATTCTAGTGCCAAGACCTTCACTGTGTGCAGTTTCGGGGTCAAGCTTGTTGGAATCATTTTCTGGATGACAGATGAACAAACATCTTCAAAATTAGAAATATTGTTAATTTGTAGAAGGAGAGGTAGAAGGCGACTGTTGTGCCTGAATGGGTGTGGATCCAATTGAAGGAAATATGCCCTAGAGGAAATAATAAAGTTGTTATTTATATTTCCTTATATCATGATAAATGTTTATTATTCATGCTAGAATTGTATTAATCGGAAACTTAGTACATGTGTGAATACATAGACAAAACAGAGTGTCCCTAGTATGCCTCTACTTGACTAGCTCGTTAATCAAAGATGGTTAAGTTTCCTGACCATAGACATGTGTTGTCATTTGATGAATGGGATCACATCATTAGGAGAATGATGTGATGGAAAAGACACATCTGTTAGCTTAGCATGATGATCGTTTAGTTTTATTGTTGTTGCTTTCTTCATGACTTATACATGTTCCTCTGACTATGAGATTATGCAACTCTCGAATACCGTAGGAACACCTTGTGTGTTACCAAACGTCACAACATAACTGGGTGATTATAAAGATGCTCTACAGGTGTCTCCAAAGGTTTTTGTTGGGTTGGCATAGATCGAGATTAGGATTTGTCACTCCGAGTATCGGAGAGGTATCTCTGGGCCCTCTTGGTAATGCACATCACTCTAAGCCTTGCAAGCGATGTGACTAATGAGTTAGTTGGGGGATGATGCATTACGGAACGAGTAAAGAGACTTGTTGATAACGAGATTGAACTAGGTATGATGATACCGACGATCGAATCTCGGGCAAGTAACATGCCGATGACAAAGGGAATAACGTATGTTGTTATGCGGTATGACTGATAAAAATCTTCATAGAATATGTAGGAGCCAATATGAGCATCTAGGTTCTGCTATTTGTTATTGACCGGAGATGTGTCTCGGTCATGTCTACATAGTTCTCAAACCCGTAGGGTCCGCACGCTTAACGTTCGATGACAATTTATATTATGAGTTATGTGATTTGATGGCTAAAGTTTCTTAGGAGTCCCGGATGAGATCACAGACATGATGAGGACTCTTGAAATGGTCGAGAGGTAAAGATCGATATATTGGAAGGCTATATTCGGACATCGGAATGGTTCCGAGTCATTCGGCTATTTTTCGGAGTACTGGAGAGTTACGGGAATTCGCCGGGGGAAGTTAATGGGCCTTATTGGGCTTTAGTGGAGAGAGGGAAGAAGGGCCATGAGGTGGCGTGCGCCTCCCCCTGCCCAAACTGAATTGGACAAGGGGTGGGGCGCGGGCCCCCTTTCCTTCTCTGATGTAGGGTAGAACCCTAATCGCCCGATCTTTCACGAAAGGAGCGGATCCCGCGATGAACACGAAGAACACGAGGGGAAAACAAGGGGAATCACAAGGGAAAACATGAGAGAAACACTAAACCAACATGAAATGGTTACACATGTGCTAGATCCTCGAGTACATAAGAGAAGATACAAGATCCAAAGTCAACAACGGACGATACAAGAGGTAACCGATCTTCTCCGTGAGGAGGTCTTGAGTTCTTCTCCAAAAGGAGGTCTTGAATCCAAAGGGATCTTCTCCGTAGAGGCCGCGGTCTCTCTCATGGAGTAGATCCGATGTGGATGAGCGTAGCTCTATCTCTAAATATGAGCAAACCAACGCCAACCCTAACTAGGAGGAGGTGGAAGAGTATATATAGTCTAGGGACACGAAGGGGTAAGTGGGGGATACATGGGCCTAGGGCCCGATCTCTGTGCATAGACAGACGCCGGTCGTCCGACAGGTACCAGATGTTCGGTGGCTCGCGAGGGTCCGGTCGTCCGGTACTTGTCGGACGTTCGGCATTTCGGCTCGTTTGAGGTGGCGCCGGATTTCCAGGGGCGATCGGACGTCCGGGCGCTGGAGTGTGTCGGACGTCCGGCACTTGTCGGACATCCGCTCGTTTGGCTCGGGTGCAGGATCGCCGGTTGTCCGGTCCGGGCCGGTCGTCCGGTGGGTCTTCAGGCATCGAACATCCGGTCCCGGCCGGTCGTCCGGTGGCTGGAGCTTCTTCTGTAGCCCTTCTTCTTGTTCCTCGCGCTTGGTGTCCTCGCCTTCTGGTCCATGGGCTTCCTCTTGGTTCCTGGACATGCATACCACACAAGTTTGAGGTAGTAGCCATGTCTCACATGTGGAAAGTGAAAGTTCGGAGAGGAGCGAGTTCACCTTGTGTCCAATGGTGTATAGTCGAGGTCTCATCTTATGTATCCTTGGGGCTTGGAGAGTAGTCAGAGTGTACATGGGGATGAATGTGGGATGCTCCGCATCATCTCCCCCCCTTGGGAAAGATCCGACCTCGGATTGTGATCCTCATCACCATGGAAACGGTTGTCGTGGATGGACTTGTAGTTGGACGGTGTTGAAGGCATGGCACAATCCAAGTACTCCAAGGTGTCTCCGGTATGTGGTACATGCAAAATGAGCAAACACGAAGTACACTTGGAAATACAATGGTTAGCGCACACAAAGTGTCCATCAAGTAAACATGTGTCCATGCGACAATATTGATCATGACAAGGTGCATGAAGCTTATCCAAAAGAGATGGAATGGTATGCAAAGCATTCATGGGAGCAAAAGCATTCATTGCACACACAAATGTGTTGTGAATATGATCAATGCAACCACGGTGCAAAATGATGTCATAATGAGACGGTTTATCAATAGCATGAATATGGTAATGGATGCTCAATGTGATGTGATCATGCAATTGATGGTAGGCAATAAGATAATTGTGTATGAATATGCCATCAAGGTATATCACAACAAATTTGCTACGGAAATGCATAAGCTCATATATCATGGATGACATGGGAATACAAGATGCAACAAGGCAATCATAATGGGAGTCAATCCATGCATAAGATGCAAATTTGTCATGCGTGTCAGATGTCCAATGAGCATGACAAGTGTGAGCAGAATCAACAAATATGGAGGTGTTGGTGTACCAATGCTCGATGTCGTGGCATGAGTGGAGGTTCGAAGGTGCATCCAATAAGTCCGAGCGCTCCTCAATGCGAAGGTCCATAGAGCCAATCTTCAATGTCGGTCCTCCATCCAATAGGTGCAACATGTATACAAGAAGAAGGAGAAAATAATGAAAGAATGACCCATCCAATATGCGTACTTGAGGATGGCTCAAAGGGAAGGAGTTCACCTTTAGGAGATTGTCGCAAAAGTTGGTGTTGCACATCGTGTATGCCTTCGCATGACCAAGTTGTCGCATAACAGCACCGCCTTGTGAATCCTCCAAAATGAAAGAACATGACAAACACTTGGAAAAACAAATGAGGTTAGCGGAAATGAAAAACCTATCATTCGTGTGGTAAGATACCCAACAAGTGTATGCATCATGCTCATCATAAGAAAGGACAAGGGAGCATTTCATAGTATGGAGGCATATTATGCGAGAACAACCAGATACAATAGGCTCAATCAAGCAAGCATGCATCACAAGTAAAGTGTCCAAGTCTCCACGATCAATAAGCATAGCAAGTTGGCACTCAATACAAGTGGATATGAGAGATGCCACTAATGGAAACAAGAGACAATGATCAAGACAAATCAAGTGAGAGGCATGGATATATACGTCATCAACCCAAGAAAGTGAGTAAGAATGGAGCATGGGTGATGCGACAAAGCAAGCAATCATAGAGATCAAGTCAAAGAAGTTAGTAGTGCGAAGATGCAACATACTAGGAGGAATCATGGCAAGCATGTCATGGGTGCAAATAGCGTGCATGAATAATTCACATGACATCACAAGCATGAAAACAAAATATGAGCAAAGTAGGTTCATGGTGTTGGCAAGAAGTCCTATGTAAATGCCAATGGAACATCATGACTCTCCCAACACAACAAGCATCAATAGCATGAGGCACATGATAAACATGGCAATAGCAACAAGGATCTCCACCAAGCATGCAAATACACTTAGGAGTAGCATAATGGTGAATCATGGGTAGATGCAAGCAAGGGTCACAATTGCATGGCAAAGGCATAGAAGCAAGCATAGCATGCAAAGTGAACAAGGTAAAATGAGCATGAAGCGACAAGCGGTATATAGCCCATAGTCGTGTGAGAGCCAAGTGAAAGAGATGCGCGTAGTCGTTGCGCGAAGAGAGCGGTGGGAAGGATAGTTCACGGGATCCCAAGTCATCTTTGCTCTCAAGAGCTCGTCTCATCAACTCATGGGATTGAGAGGTTGACGAGTATATGTGAGTACCTACACAAAACAAAGACAAAGGGAAAATTGTGTGTGCGTGGTATATGTACACATCATCCATCATGATGCGCACGTGCAAGTGTTGGTTAGCACAAAACATCCAATGCTCGAATAAATGAGATGCGTGATATAGAAACATGTCATCCATCATGATAGGTTTGTTGTTATGTATAGCATAATGGGGCACTTCTCTTGTGTTAAAACACCTCCTATGCCATTACCGCTAGCATCGCAATGAATCTCAAAGGTTTTGTCAAAGTTGGGTAACACAAGCATGGGAGCATGAGTAAGCAAATTCTTGAGCTCATTGAAAGTGATATCTTGGGATGGTCCCCAAACAAAAGGCACATTCTTCTTGCTCAAAGCATGCAAAGGCGAAGCAATGGTGCTAAAATCTTTCACAAAGCAACGATAGAAACCCGCAAGGCCAAGAAAGCTACACACTTGTTGCAAATTGGTTGGTTGTGGCCAAGTCTTAATAGCATTGATCTTGGACTCATCAACATGAACACCCTTAGAAGATACAAAAAAACCCAAGAAAATGAGCTTGTAAATGCCAAAAAGGCATTTCTCCATATTAGCATAGAGATGCTCTCTTTGAAGAGTTTGTTAAACGGTTCGGACATGGGTGACATGCTCCTTGATCGACTTGCTAAAAACAAGGATATCGTCAAAGTAGACCACAACAAACACACCAATCTAAGGGCAAAAGACATGATTCATAAGTCGCATAAGAGTACCCGGTGCCAAACTTGGTTTTGAAAGCGGTTTTCCATTCATCACCCTCTTGTATGAAGATTTGATAGTAACCACTTTTAAGATTGATTTTTGAAAAGATAGTGGCACCACTAAGTTCATCAAGCATATCAAGGCGTGGAATGGGATACCTATAACGAACGATGATAGCATTGATAGGTCTACAATCGGAGCACATGCGAAAGCTACCGTCTCGTTTTGGCACAAGAATGACCGGAACGGCACAAGGGATCAAACTTTCACGCACATGTCCATGGTCTATGAGATGCTTTACTTGCCTTTGTATTTCTTTGGTTTCTTCGGGGTTGACGCGGTAGGGAGCTTTGTTCGGAAGCGGTGTTCCGGGGATGAGGTCGATGCGGTGCTCAATGCCTCATAGTGGAGGTAGTCCCGGAGGTAGCTCGTCGGGGAAAACATCGTGAAATTCCTGCAAAAGAGAAGACAACACTAGAGGAAGAGTGTGAGAGGTGTTAGCTTGTGGTGCATTGTCCTTGCACAAAAGGACGTAGTGTAGGACACTAGATGGGTTCTCACACACTCCTCTTATCTCACTTTTGGTGGCAAATAGGATTAAGTTCTTTTTGTCGCTCATCGTGGAGGCGCTCGATTTGGGCTTGTGGCGCTCACTCTCTTTTTGGTGGCTCGCTCTCTCACTAATCTCTCCATGATGGGTGGCTTGCTTGTCGGCGATCACTTGGCTTGGAGACATGGGACGAAGTACGTACTCCTTTCCCTTCATCTTGAAGATTTAGTGGTTCGTTCGGCCGTTGTGGATGACTCCTCTATCAAATTGCCATGGGCGTCCAAGGAGGAGGTGGCAAACGGTCATTGGAACTATGTCACACTCCAAAGTGTCTTCGTAGGCGCCAATTTTGAAGGAGACTTGTACTCGATGCTCGACTTGGATAGTGCCGGAGTCGCTAAGCCATTACACTTTGTATGGATGTGGGTGCTTCGTCTTGGGCAATTGGAGCTTGGAGCAAAGTTCTTCACTTGCGAGGTTATGACAACTCCCTCCATCGACGACGACCTTGATAGATCGTCCATTGATGCCGGCTTTGGTGTGGAATATGTGGCATCTTTGGTCTTCTTCTTGGTGATGTTGGAGAGTCAAGACCTTGGAGACAACAAGAGCGGGACTTGAATCTTCATCGCAAAGGACTTGTTCCTCTTCATCGTTCACTTGCCGGTGTATGGCGACTTGCTCGAGAGCATCCATTTCTCCTTCACTCATCAAGTCGTAGGTGCCGTCGTCGTTGAGTATCATGGTCCGCTTGTTGGTGCACTCATAGGACTTGTGGCCTCGGCCTCCACATGTGAAGCATTTGAAGGAACTCGTCTTGACGGTCTCATCGGTTGGAGTGGATGATGATGAAGCTCTAGGCCTGAAGTTGCTTGTAGTAGGAGGATGACTTGGAGTAGACGAAGCTTTCTTGGAGCTCGACTTGTCGATGTTTCTTGTAGAAGGCTTGGTAGACGGAGTTGGAGTCGTTGAAGCTTGGGTGTTGGAGAAGTCGTATGACTTGGATGAGAACTTGGCATACTTGTAATCGTCTTGCACTTGACGTTCCGCTTTGGTAGCTTGATGCACTAGCTCGATGAGGTTCGAGTATGGTTGGAAGTCGGCGATCTTCTTGATAGGATGGTTGAGTCCATTCAAGAAACGTGCCATTGTTTGCTCATCATCTTCCGTGACATTGGCTCGTATCATGGCAATCTCCATCTCCTTGTAGTACTCTTCAACGCTCTTGGTTCCTTGCTTGAGTAGTTGGAGTTTCTTGAAGAGGTCGCGGTTGTAGTAGGTAGGCACAAAGCATGCTCTCATGACATCCTTAATTTGTGCCCAAGTAGTGATGGGTGGTTCACCTCTTACCTCTCGGCGCTCGATGACTTGTTCCCACCAAATGAGGACATAGTGTTGGAACTCAAGGGATGCCATCGCGATCTTCTTCTCTTCGTCGTAGTTGTGCAAGCGGAATATTTTGTCGACCTTCAATGCCCATGAAAGGTATTCTTTGGGATCGTTGCTTCCGTTGAACTTGGGCATGGTGAACTTGAGCTTTCCGTAGCGTTGCTCTTCATTGTGTTGGGGTCAGGGATGATGACGCCCATGTTGTTGATGATTGTCAAGATCGTGTTGCTCTTGGTGAGGAGGGTTGTCAACCTCATGTTGCTCTTGTCGTGGAGGATTTCCATTGCCATCATTCTCTTGATTAAAATGTTCTTGGCGAGCTTATGGAGGAGCTTGTCGAGCTCGAGGAGGAACTTGACGATGCACGCGAGCTTGAAATCTTCGTTCTTGAATTTCTTCGCGAAGTGCTTCTTCATGTTCACGAGCTTGTCGGCCTCGGTTGGCTACGGCTCGACTTAAATCTCGGATGGCTTGTTGCGCCGCAAGTGCTTGAGCATCACGGAGTTGTTGTTCTTGGCGTTGTGCCTCGGCATCTTGTGCATTTTGGTGTAGACGTGCTCGCTCTTCCTCTTCATGTTGGCGTTGTCGTTGCCGTTCTCGTGCTAGCGCGAAAGCCTCTTGGGTTTGACGTTGTCAGTGCTCTTGAGAGACGGTGTCGCGTAGAGGATTGAGGCTTGCTTGACGATCGTTGCGTGCGGCACGACGGAGAGGGTGACATCGGAGTGTCGACTTGAGCGAGTCCTTCTTGATGAATACGAAGTGGAAGAAAAGCGGCTGAGCAACAAAGCACGAATTTCGTCCATCCTTGCATCATTCTCTTGCTTGTGATCGTCGAGCTTGTGGTCGAAGTAGTCCCTTGTACGTTGCTCGAAGAGTCGCAAGTCGGCGGCGAGGTTGTCGATGCGTTCACTCATTGCTTGTTGCTCTTGATGCAAAGCACGTTGTGCACCAAAGAGGTGACTCTTGGTGACGTAGGAGTTCATATTGTCGTCTTTCTCAATGAAGAGTGGGTTGGTAGAAGTACTTGGCCTATCCATCATCCAAGATACACAATATGAGTGGTAGAAGAGAAGAACGAATACAAAATGTACCTTGACCGAAGTTAAAAGTGGATCAATGATCACTCCAATGTGGACAAGGAAATAGCACAATCGGTACCAATTCTTGTCGGTTTCTCACACCTACACAAGTAAAAGCTTATGGTGGATCTTGGTTAGGATGGTGGCACAAAATTTGATGCAATTGTAAGTGAGCTTCAATAATGTTGGAAAAGATTCGCAAGATGCAATGTAACAAGTAGACCAAGCAATACAATGTACACGGAAACACACACGCAAAGAGATAATTGGGGATGGGCAACCAAGGATGAGCCAAAATGTGGAAACCACAAAAATGCTCTTGTTGCACAACACTAGAGAGACGCTAGCACGATTGCACAATAGGCAGATACAAGACTTGTGCACAACCTACTAAGCAAAAATGCAACGACTTCTATCCCAAGTATTCTCTATGAAAGGTGTTTCTATGATATGATCCAAGATGATCGAGTATGACAATCTTAATGTTGTATGATGCTATGGTTCTTGCTTAAAAGCTCTTTGCTTATCTTTCCTTTTTGCTTAAAAGCTTGTTTGGCTCTTTGATGTTTGAGCTCTTTTCGCATGCAATGCTTCACGAACCAAGATAGCAATTGTGTATGCGATGACAACCTTGTGACACAAGAGATGATACCAATATATGCAACAATGATGTATGTATGCTATGGGAAGTATGATCACTAATGTGCACAAGTCTCGTTGCCGGCAATACTCAAAGTCTAGTCTCGATGGGTAAGGAACGCAAAGGAGTAAGGCTATGATGGCTATCAATGTAATGGCAAGAGTGATATGTCCAATACCAAGGCGAGGTTACCATTCTTGCTTACGGTATGGTGTAAAAATGGTGGACCGAATACCAAGATGTAGTCGAGGTGGTCGTTGTTGATGACGCGTCCATGGCGAAGATGAGCGGCGGTGATGTTGATTCTGAACCGTACCTAGATAGCCGAAACACAAAAGGATACGAAACCGCAACTCAAATTCTCAAAGCTCGAAGTGGCAACACGTGTTGGAGTATGAAACAGGTAAGCAATGGTGGTGGTATGCGGAAGTGGAGATGGTGTATAGATGGTAGGAGTGTGTATGCAGAAATGTGGGGCAGTGGTGGTGACTAACTAAAAAAATTCAGTTTCGTCAGGGTTCATCGGACGTCCGGGCTGGGCCGGTCGTCCGGTCGTCGGACGTCCGGTAGGGGTCGGACGTCCGGTGCTTGGGCGAACTTTGGGCACGGGATGACAGCTAGGGTTCGTGGTGGAGATGTGGAAATTCGTCGAATCCGGAGGATTTTGTGGATGGAAAGGGTGGAGACAAGGGGGAAGAGCTAGATCCACTCAAAACAAAGCAAATCCACGGATCAAATCCAACAAAATTTCAGCACACCAACAAATCACCAAAAAATTGGGGCTATTTTTGTGGGGAATTTTCGAATTTGGGACAAAAATAACAAAAACTAGGCTAGCAACACAACGGGTAGGCTCCGAAATCATGATCAACGAGGCTCTGATACCAAGATGATGTAGAGTAGAACCCTAATCGACCGATCTTTCAAGAAAGGAGTGGATCCCGCGATGAACACGAGGAGGGAAAGGAGGGGAAAACACAAGGGGAACACAAGAGAGACACTCAAACCAACAAGAATGATTACACAAGTGCTAGATCCTCGAAACACAATAGGAGATACAAGATACAAAGTCAACAACGAACGATACACGGTAACCAGTTCTTCTCCGTGAGGAGGTCTTGAGTTCTTCCCTAAAAGGGTCTTGAATCCGCTTGGGGGATCTTCTCCGGTGGAGGCTCGAATCTTCGAGGAGAAGGTGTCCAAGTGGATGAGCAAAACTCTCACACAAAATATGAGCTAATACTTTGCTAACCCTAGCTAGAAGGAATAGGAGGTCTATATATAGTCTTAGTGCAAAAGAGGGGGCGAAGGGGTACATGGGCTGCGGCCCATCACGAAACATCACACAGGCATTGGTCGTCCAGAGGCTCGCGAGGGTCCGGACGTCTGGTGCATGTCGGACGTCCGTAGATTCGGCTCGGGTGGTCTTCGGTCGGACGTCCGGTCGGGGTCGGACGTCCGGGCGTCGGTCGTCCATTGGATTCCTGAAATCCGTAGATTTGGCTCGGGTGTGGTGGCATCGGTCGTCCAGAGTGGTCCGGACGTCCGGAGCCTGGAGATCGTCGGACGTCCGGTGGTGAGCGGACGTCCGGAGCCTGTAGCTTCTTCTTCATCACTTCTTCTTCTCCGTCTTCACATCCATCTTCCTCTTCTTCTTCTCCTTGCTCCTTAGCTTCTCCATGATACCTGAGTATGCACAAAGCGTCCGTATGAGGTAGTAGCCATGTCTCATGTGCATCAAAGTGGAAATGTGAGAGGAGAGATGTCACCTCGGTTTCAAGAGCTCTTGCACGTGCTCATGTCATGGGTTCGCTAGGCACTTGGTGAGGCGATGGTAGGTCCATGAGGATGACCTTGGGATGCTCCGCATCAAGCCGCTATCTGTTCGGCTTGCTTGATCTCCTTGCGAGCCACCCGGGACTCGGACCGAGCTTCCTTCGCAGCTTGAAGAGCCTTAGTGAGCTCGGCCACTTGGGCCTTGTTGCTCTCCTTTAAGGACCCACACTTGGTGGCGGCTTCCTGGAGCGCATGCTCTACTTCGGTCACCCTCGCCTCATACTGAAGGCGGGCAACCTTTTCGGCCTCTACATCTGCAGCCGCTTTCTTTGCGGCTACTTTGCTTGCCCTCGCCTCCTCCTTGGCTTCGCCAAGGGCACTCTTGAGGGCTTCGACCTCGGTCGCGTTGCCTACAATCATTAATAGTTGCACTAGAGATTAAAACTTTGAGTTTGCATTATAATCCAGGCTTGTAAGGGGTCTTTTAAAAGCATACCTTGGGCCTCATCAAACCGCTTGTTAATACGGTCGATCTCATCATCGACCAGCTTCAGTTTCCGCTGGAGTTCAGAAACTTCCGCATTCTTGGCTGATGCTGCTAGAAGCGAAGCCTGTTCACCAAAACAGACAAGTATGTTACCTCGGGCATATTCGACCCTCTGTCCGGCCCTTTCTTCAAAAAGCCGAACAGAGTCTTAAGGGCTACTATCTATACACATGTGTATTCTTACACAGGCAAAAGCAATCACAGATATTACATCACATATCTCAAAACAGCAGGCTAGTGAATGCTTCGTTCAGTCCGCTTTTGGCAGATCGAACCTTTTCAACCACCGTACCCATCAGGGCACGGTGTTCATCCATGATGGAAGCACAGTGAAATGCTTCCCTCAATGTATCTGGCGCCTCGGTGGAGTCAGCACTCCCCCTCTTTCGAAGGGGGCTACTCGCTCGGGTCTGGAGCCGTGTGGAACTCCGGAGCAATATTTGATGGGGGCCGGATTGGTCAAGGCCCCCCGTCATCAGTTTCCATGGGGATTCCGCCCCCATGTTTTCGGCCGCCGAGGCATTGCCCTCTGGCGCCGTTTCGGCGGCCTTCCGCACCTCTCCCTAGCCCGGAGAGGTCCTTTGGGATAGCACCTCGGTGTCATCCGTGGCACGTGGCGGGGAGGCTTGTGGAGGCGACTCGCTCTCCATCATCTCTGGCGCCAATGAATTCCTCGAAGACAATGATTGTTGGGGGAGGTCACGGGCCGGACTGAAAAACATCGATGATATGTCATCATACAATTCATAAAGAGCCGGATATATACATTATCTTTGAATACTTATGATCCGGCCAGGGGCTTCGACTTAGGGTTCCACTCAGGGAAGGCCTCGGCGTCCGATTTCAAATCGTCCGGAAGGGAGAGTTTACCCTTCTTGGACGCCTCCGCCTCTAGGTCTACGGAGGCCCCCCTTTTCTTCTTTTCTCCCTTAGGGGGAGAATTGGTCTCCTCCTCTTCGTCTTCGTCTTCGTCTTCGTCTCCCTCATGGGAGGAGGGAGCTTCAGGATCTTCGGACGTTATGTCCGAAGTACCTTTATGGCAAAGGCCTGTTCTGGCCTCCTTGCCCTTCTTCTTGGCCTTGTTCTCCGGAGCCTGGTACGGCGCCAGAACTAGCATCTTCGTCAGAAGAGGAATAGCTGGGTCTTCGGGTAGTGGAGCCGGACATTGGATCCGCTCCGCCTTCTTGGTCCAGCCCTGAAGAACAAAGGGGAAGGCTTAGTATGCTCTTTGGATCTACGAGTTGAGGATATGCTTGAAAATCTGAAAACTTACTGGAGTGGCCTGATGAGCACGGTCGTGGCCGAGGTCTTTGGTCGTTTTGGCCATGACTCCTGGGCCTTGAAAAGCAGCTTCCATATATCTTCGTGTGTTATGCCGAAGAACCGCTGCATGGTTCGGGGACTGGCTGGATCAAACTCCTACATATGGAGAGTCCGACGCTGGCAGGGGAGAATCCGGCGAAAAAGCATCACCTGGATCACATTGGCAAGGTGGGTGTTCTTCTCTATCATGCTTCGGACCCGCTTCTGCAACGTCATCACCTCGTCGGACGACACCCAGTCCAGGCCCTTCTTGATCCATGATGTAAGCCGCATCGGAGGACCAAATTTGAATTCAGGAGTGGTGGCCCATGTGGTGTCACGGGGTTCGGTGATGTAGAACCACTCTTGTTGCCATCCCTTCACGGTCTCTACGAAGGTACCCTTGGGCCAGGTGACATTAGGGAGCTTGCTCACCATGGCGATGCCACACTCCGCGTGTTGACTCTCGACCACTTTGGGCTTCGCATTGAAGACCTTGAGCCATAGGCCGAAGTGGGGGGGAATGCGGAGGAACGCCTCGCACACGACGATGAACGCCGAGATGTTGAGGAATGAATTCGGGGCTAGATCATGGAAATCTAGCCCGTAGTAGAACATGAGCCCGCATACGAAAGGGTGGAGTGGAAACCCTAGCCCGTGAAGAAAGTGGGGGATAAATACTACCCTCTCATTGGGCTCCAGGGTGGGGATGATCTGCTTCTTGGCAGGGAGCCGATGGGCGATTTCTTTGGCTAAGTACCCCGCTTCGCGGAGTTCCTTGATGTTCTCCTCCGTGATGGAGGAGACCATCCACTTGCCCTGCTCTCCAGATTCGGACATGGCTAGAGTGTTAGCTAGGGACGGAAGGGATTGAAGTTGGGGTGCTAGAGCTCGAGGACAGATGGGCTGAGGAGGAAGAAGGTGTGGCGTAAAAAGGTGGATCCTTATCTCCTTATAAAGGCAGTGAATATCAAGCGTTCCCCTCACGAACCTTAAAACTCGCCTATTCCCCAGGAGTCATGCGAATGACACAATTGGATTACCAAACCCGTATTGATGAGAATCTTGTGATAAGGGGACACGATCTTTGCTTTGACGAGACATGTCAATGAAGACTGCGTCTCGAAACGCAAAGCGGGAGGCTAAAAAACGGTCCGAAATGATAATAAGGCTCGAACACGACGCCTCGCCAAAAAAGTCGTCAAAAGACATGACCTGTTTTTGTTTAAGTATTTACCCTTGTGGTTCAGGGTTGTAACTATTGTATAGAGCCGGATATAGTCCTTTTTATCAACTACTTTGGAATATTCGGAGGAGGAACCCGCCTTGCAATGCCGAAGACAATCTGCGCGCCGGACATATCGTTATTGAAGCCTAGTTCAGGAGCTACTTGATGCGGAGCATCCCAAGGCCATCCCCATGGACCCAACTACCTCTTCTTCAACACCTCTTGGACCCATGACACGAGCATGTGCAAGAGCTCTTGAAACCGAGGTGACATCTCTCCTCTCACATTTCCACTTTGATGCACATGAGACATGGCTACTACCTCATGTTGGGGAACGTAGCAGAATTTAAAATTTTCTATGCATCACCAAGATCAATCTATGGAGTTATCTAGCAACGAGGGAAAGGGGAGTGCATCTACATACCCTTGTAGATCGCGAGCAGAAGCGTTCAAGAGAACGGGGTTGATGGAGTCGTACTCGTCGTGATCCAAATCACCGATGACCGAGCGCCGAACGGATGGCACCTCCGCGTTCAACACACGTACGGTTGGGAAGACGTCTCCTCCTTCTTGATCCAGCAAGGGGAAAGGAGAGGTTGATGGAGATCCAGCAGCACGACGTCGTGGTGGTGGAAGCAACGGTGATCTTGGCAGGACTTCACCAAGCTCAGCGAGAGGGAGAGGTGTCACGGGAGGGAGAGGGAGGCGCCAGGGGCTAGGGTGCGCAGCCCTCCCTCCCCCTCTTTATATAGGGGTCCAGGGGGGGGGGGGCGCCGGCCCCTCTAGATCCCATCTAGATGGGGGGGGCGGCCAAGGGGGGTGGCTTGCCCCCCAAGCCAAGTGGGGCGCCCCCACCCCTAGGGTTTCCAACCTTAGGCGCAGGGGGAGGCTCAAGGGGGGCGCACCAGCCCATCAGCGGCTGGTTCCCCTCCCACTTCAGCCCATGGGGCCCTCCGGGATAGGTGGCCCCACCCGGTGGACCCCCGGGACCCTTCCGGTGGTCCCGGTACAATACCGGTGACCCCCGAAACTGGACTTCCTGTATACAATTCTTCACCTCCAGACCATTCCGGAACTCCTCGTGACGTCTGGGATCTCATCTGGGACTCCGAACAACTTTCGGGTTACCGCATACTAATATCTCAACAACCCTAGCATCACCAAACCTTAAGTGTGTAGACCCTACGGGTTCGGGAGACACGTAGACATGACCGAGATGACTCTCCGGTCAATAACCAACAGCGGGATCTGGATACCCATGTTGGCTTCCACATGCTCCTCGATGATCTCATCGAATGAACCACGATGTCGAGGATTCAATCAATCCCGTATACAATTCCCTTTGTCAATCGGTATGTTACTCGCCCGAGACTCGATCGTCGGTATCCCAATACCTCGTTCAATCTCGTTACCGGCAAGTCACTTTACTCGTACCGTAATGCATGATCCCGTGGTCAACCACTTGGTCACATTGAGCTCATTATGATGATGCATTACCGAGTGGGCCCAGAGATACCTCTCCATCATACGAAGTGATAAATCCCAGTCTCGATTCGTGCCAACCCAACAGACACTTTTGGAGATACCCGTAGTGCACCTTTATAGTCACCCAGTTACGTTGTGACGTTTGGCACACCCAAAGCACTCCTACGGTATCCGGGAGTTGCACAATCTCATGGTCTAAGGAAATGATACTTAACATTCGAAAAAGCTCTAGCAAACGAACTACACGATCTTTGAGCTATGCTTAGGATTGGGTCTTGTCTATCACATCATTCTCCTAATGATGTGATCCCGTTATCAATGACATCTAATGTCCATAGTCAGGAAACCATGACTATCTTTTGATCAACGAGCTAGTCAACTAGAGGCTCACTAGGGACGTGTTGTGGTCTATGTATTCACACATGTATTACGATTTCTGGATAACACAATTATAGCATGAACAATAGACAATTATCATGAACAATGAAATATAATAATAACCATTTTATTATTGCCTCTAGGGCATATTTCCAACAGTCTCCCACTTGCACTAGAGTCAATAATCTAGTTACATTGTGATGAATCGAACACCCATAGAGTTCTGGTGTTGATCATGTTTTGCTCTATGGAGAGGTTTAGTCAATGGATCTGCTACATTCAGGTCCGTATGTACTTTACAAATATCTATGTCTCCATTTGAACACTTTCACGAATGGAGTTGAAGTGACGCTTGATATGCCTGGTCTTCCTGTGAAACCTGGGCTCCTTGGCAAGGGCAATAGCTCCAGTGTTGTCACAGAAGAGAGTCATCGGGCCCAACGCATTGGGAATGACTCCTAGGTCGGTAATGAACTCCTTCACGCAGATTGCTTCTTGTGCTGCCTCCGAGGCTGCCATGTACTCCACTTCACATGTATATCCCGCCACAACACTTTGCTTGCAACTGCACCAGCTTACTGCCCCACCATTCAAAATATACACGTATCCGGTTTGTGACTTAGAGTCATCCAGATCTCTGTCGAAGCTAGCATCGACGTAACCCTTTACAACGAGCTCTTCGTCACCTCCATAAACGAGAAACATATCCTTAGTCCTATTCAGGTACTTCAGGATATTCTTGACCGCTGTCCAGTGTTCCATGCCGGGATTACTTTGGTATCTTCCTACCAAACTTACGGCAAGGTTTACATCAGGTCTGGTACACAGCATGGCATACATAATAGACCCTATGGCCGAGGCATAGGGGACGACACTCATCTTTTCTCTATCTTCTACCGTGGTCGGGCATTGAGCCGTACTCAATTGCATACCTTGCAATACAGGCAAGAACCCCTTCTTGGACTGATCCATATTGAACTTCTTCAATATCTTGTCAAGGTACGTACTTTGTGAAAGACCAATGAGGCGTCTCGATCTATCTCTATAGATTTTGATGCCTAATATATAAGCAGCTTCTCCAAGGTCCTTCATTGAAAAACACTTGTTCAAGTAGGCCTTTATGCTTTCCAAGAATTCTATATCATTTCCCATCAATAGTATGTCATCCACATATAATATGAGAAATACTACGGAGCTCCCACTCACTTTCTTGTAAACACAGGCTTCTCCATAAGTCTGTGTAAACCCAAACGCTTTGATCATCTCATCAAATCGAATGTTCCAACTCCGAGATGCTTGCACCAGCCCATAGATTGAGTGTTGGAGCTTGCACACCTTCTTAGCATTCTTAGGATCGACAAAACCTTCCGGCTACATCATATACAATTCTTCCTTAAGAAAGCCATTAAGGAATGCCGTTTTGACGTCCATTTGCCATATCTCATAATCATAGAATGCGGCAATTGCTAACATGATTCGGACGGACTTCAGCTTCGCTACGAGTGAGAAAGTCTCATCGTAGTCAACCCCTTGAACTTGTCGATAACCCTTAGCGATGAGTCGAGCCTTGTAGATGGTCACATTACCATCTACGTCTGTCTTCTTTTTAAAGATCCATTTATTTTCTATGGCTCGTCAATCATCGGGCAAGTCAGTCAAAGTCCATACTTCGTTTTCATACATGGATCCTATCTCGGATTTCATGGCTTCTAGCCATTTGTCGGAATCTAGGCCCGCCATCGCTTCCTCATAGTTCGAAGGTTCACCGTTGTCTAACAACATGATTTCCAAGACAGGGTTGCCGTACCACTCTGGTGCGGAACATGTCCTTGTGGACCTACGAAGTTCAGTAGCAACTTGATCCGAAGTTTCATGATCATCATCATTAACTTCCTCTCTAGTCGGTGCAGGCACCTCAGGAACATTTTCCCGAGTTGCGCCACTTTCCGGTTCAAGAGGTAATACTTCATCAAGTTCTACTTTCCTCCCACTTACTTCTTTCGAGAGAAACTCTTTCTCTAGAAAGGATCCATTCTTGGCAACAAAGATCTTGCCTTCGGATCTGAGGTACAAGGTATACTCAATAGTTTCTTTAGGGTATCCTATGAAGATGCATTTTTCCGACTTGGGTTCGAGCTTTTCAGGTTGAAGTTTCTTGACATAAGCATCGCATCCCCAAACTTTTAGAAACGACAGCTTAGGTTTCTTCCCAAACCATAATTCATACGGTGTCATCTCAACGGATTTCGACGGAGCCCTATTTAAAGTGAATGCGGCAGTCTCTAAAGCATAGCCCCAAAATGACAGCGGTAGATCGGTAAGAGACATCATAGATCACACCATATCCAATAGAGTGCGATTACGACGTTCGGACACACCATTACGCTGCGGTGTTCCAGGCGGCGTGAGTTGTGAAACTATTCCACATTTCCTTAAGTGCGTGCCAAATTCATGACTCAAGTTTTCTCCCCCACGATCTGATCGCAAGAACTTGCTTTTCCTGTCACGCTGATTTTCAACCTCACTCTGAAATTCCTTGAACTTTTCAAAGGTCTCAAACTTGTGTTTCATTAAGTAGACATACCCATATCTACTCAAGTCATCAGTGAGGGTGAGAACATAACGATAGCCACCGCGAGCCTCAACACTCATTGGACCGCACACATCAGTATGTATGATTTCCAATAAGTTGGTTGCTCGCTCCATTGTTCCTGAGAACGGAGTCTTGGTCATTTTACCCATGAGGCATGGTTCGCATGTGTCAAATGATTCGTAATCAAGAGACTCCAAAAGTCCATCTGCATGGAGCTTCTTCATGCGTTTGACACCTATGTGACGAAGGCGGCAGTGCCACAAGTATGTGGGACTATCATTATCAACCTTACATCTTTTGGTATTCACACTATGAATTTGTGTAACATTACGCTCGAGATTCATTAAGAATAAACCATTCACCAGTGGGGCATGACCATAAAACATATCTCTCATATAAATAGAACAACCATTATTCTCGGATTTAAATGAGTAGCCATCTCGAATTAAACGAGATCCTGATACAATGTTCATGCTCAAAGCTGGCACTAAATAACAATTATTGAGGTTTAAAACTAATCCCGTAGGTAAATGTAGAGGTAGCGTGCCGACGGCGATCACATCGACCTTGGAACCATTCCCGACGCGCATCGTCACCTCGTCCTTCGCCAGTCTCCGCTTATTCCGCAGCTCCTGCTTTGAGTTACAAATGTGAGCAACCGCACCAGTATCAAATACCCGGGAGCTACTACGAGTACTGGTAAGGTACACATCAATTACATGTATATCACATATACCTTTAGTGTTGCCGGCCTTCTTGTCCGCTAAGTATTTGGGGCAGATCCGCTTCCAGTGACCACTTCCCTTGCAATAAAAACACTTAGTCTCGGGCTTGGGTCCATTCTTTGGCTTCTTCCCGGTAGCTTGCTTACCGGGCGCGGCAACCCCTTTGCCGTCCTTCTTGAAGTTCTTCTTACCCTTGCCTTTCTTAAACTTAGTGGTTTTATTCACCATCAACACTTGATGTTCCTTTTTGATCTCCACCTCCGCTGATTTCAGCATTGAATATACCTTAGGAATGGTCTTTTCCATCCCCTGCATATTGAAGTTCATCACAAAGCTCTTGTAGCTTGGTGGAAGCGACTGAAGGATTCTGTCAATGACCGCGTCATCCAGGAGATTAACTCCCAGCTGAGTCAAGCGGTTGTGCAACCCAGACATTTTGAGTATGTGCTCACTGACAGAACTATTTTCCTCCATCTTAGAACTGAAGAACTTGTCGGAGACTTCATATCTCTCGACCCGGGCATGAGCTTGGAAAACCATTTTTAGCTCTTCGAACATCTCATATGCTCTGTGTTGCTCAAAACGCTTTTGGAGCCCCAGTTCTAAGCTGTAAAGCATGCCGCACTGAACGAGGGAGTAATCATCAGCACGCTGCTGCCAAGCGTTCATAACGTCTTGGTTATCTGGGATGGGTGCGTCACCTAGCGGTGCTTCTAGGACATAATCTTTCTTGGTAGCTATGAGGATGATCCTCAGGTTCCGGACCCAGTCCGCATAGTTGCTGCCATCATCTTTCAGCTTGGTTTTCTCTAGGAATGCGTTGAAGTTGAGGGCAACATTAGCGTGGGCCATTTGATCTACAAGACATATTGTAAAGATTTTAGACTAAGTTCATGATAATTAAGTTCATCTAATGAAATTATTCAATGAACTCCCACTCAGATAGACATCCCTCTAGTCATCTAAGTGAAACATGATCCGATTCAACTAGGCCGTGTCCGATCATCACGTGAGACAGACTAGTCAACATCGGTGAACATCTTCATGTTGATCGTATCTTCTATACGACTCATGCTCGACCTTTCGGTCTTCCGTGTTCCAAGGCCATGTCTGTACATGCTAGGCTCGTCAAGTCAACCTAAGTGTATTGCGTGTGTAAATCTGGCTTACACCCGTTGTATTCGAACGTTAGAATCTATCACACCCGATCATCACGTGGTGCTTCGAAACAACGAACCTTCGCAATGGTGCACAGTTAGGGGGAACACTTTCTTGAAATTATTACGAGGGATCATCTTATTTAAGCTACCGTATTTCTAAGCAAACAAGATGTAAAACATGATAAACATCACATGCAATCAAATAGTGACATGATATGGCCAATATCATTTTGCTCCTTATGATCTCCATCTTTGGGGCGCCATGATCATCATCATCACCGGCATGACACCATGATCTCCATCATCGTGTCTTCATGAAGTTGTCTCGTCATCTATTACTTCTACTACTATGGCTAACGGTTTAGCAATAAAGTAAAGTAATTACATGACGTTATATGTTGACACGCAGGTCATAAATAAATTAAGACAACTCCTATGGCTCCTGCCGGTTGTCGTACTCATCGACATGCAAGTCGTGATTCCTATTACAAGAACATGATCAATCTCATACATCACATATATCATTCATCACATCCTTTTGGCCATATCACATCACACGACACATGCTGCAAAAACAAGTTAGACGTTCTCTAATTGTTGTTGCAAGTTTTTACGTGGCTGCTATAGGTTTCTTAGCAAGAACGTTTCTTACCTACGCCAAAACCACAATGTGATATGCCAATTTCTATTTACCCTTCATAAGGACCCTTTTCATCAAATCTGATCCGACTAAAGTGGGAGAGACAGACACCCGCTAGCCACCTTATGCAACTAGTGCATGTCGGTCGGTGGAACCAGTCTCACGTAAGCATACGTGTAAGGTCGGTCCGGGCCGCTTCATCCCACGATGCTGCCGAATCAAGATAAGACTAGTAACGGAAAGTAAATTGACAATATCGACGCCCACAACTGCTTTGTGTTCTACTCGTGCATAGAAACTACGCATAGACCTAGCTCATGATGCCACTATTGGGGAACGTAGCAGAATTTAAAATTTTCTATGCATCACCAAGATCAATCTATGGAGTTATCTAGCAACGAGGGAAAGGGGAGTGCATCTACATACCCTAGTAGATCGCGGGCGGAAGGGTTCAAGAGAACGGGGTTGATGGGGTCGTACTTGTCGTGATCCAAATCACCGATGACCGAGCGCCGAACGGACGACACCTCCGCGTTCAACACACGTACGGTTGGGAAGACGTCTCCTCCTTCTTGATCCAGCAAGGGGAAAGGAGAGGTTGATGGAGATCCAGCAGCACGACGACGTGGTGGTGGAAGCAACGGTGATCTCGGCAGGACTTCGCCAAGATCAGCGAGAGGGAGAGGTGTCACGGGAGGGAGAGGGAGGCGCCAGGGGCTAGGGTGCGCAGCCCTCCCTCCCCCCTCTTTATATAGGGGTCCAGGGGGGGCGCCGGCCCCTCTAGATCCCATCTAGATGGGGGGGCGGCGGCCAAGGGGGGTGGCTTGCCCCCCAAGCCAAGTGGGGTGCCCCCATCCCTAGGGTTTCCAACCCTAGGCGCAGGGGGAGGCCCAAGGGGGGCGCACCAGCCCATCAGGGGCTGGTTCCCCTCCCACTTCAGCCCATGGGGCCCTCCGGGATAGGTGGCCCCACCCGGTGGACCCCCGGGACCCTTCCGGTGGTCCCGGTATAATACCGGTGACCCCCGAAACTTTCCCGATGGCCGAAACTGGACTTCCTATATACAATTCTTCACCTCCGGACCATTCCGGAACTCCTCGTGACGTCTGGGATCTCATCCGGGACTCCGAACAACTTTCGGGTTACCGCATACTAATATCTTAACAACCCTAGCGTCACCGAGCCTTAAGTGTGTAGACCCTACGGGTTCGGGAGACACGCAGACATGACCGAGATGACTCTCCGGTCAATAACCAACAGCGGGATCTGGATACCCATGTTGGCTCCCACATGCTCCTCGATGATCTCATCGAATGAACCACGATGTCGAGGATTCAATCAATCCCGTATACAATTCCCTTTGTCAATCGGTACGTTACTCGCCCGAGACTCGATCGTCGGTATCCCAATACCTCGTTCAATCTCGTTACCGGCAAGTCACTTTACTCCTACCGTAATGCATGATCCCGTGATGAACCACTTGGTCACATTGAGCTCATTATGATGATGCATTACCGAGTGGGCCCAGAGATACCTCTCCGTCATACGGAGTGACAAATCCCAGTCTCGATTCGTGCCAACCCAACAGACACTTTTGGAGATACCCGTAGTGCACCTTTATAGTCACCCAGTTACGTTGTGACGTTTGGCACACCCAAAGCACTCCTACGGTATCCGGGAGTTGCACAATCTCATGGTCTAAGTAAATGATACTTGGCATTCGAAAAAGCTCTAGCAAACGAACTACACGATCTTTGAGCTATGCTTAGGATTGGGTCTTGTCCATCACATCATTCTCCTAATGATGTGATCCCATTATCAATGACATCTAATGTCCATAGTTAGGAAACCATGACTATCTTTTGATCAACGAGCTAGTCAACTAGAGGCTCACTAGGGACGTGTTGTGGTCTATGTATTCACACATGTATTACGATTTCCGGATAACACAATTATAGCATGAACAATAGACAATTATCATGAACAAGGAAATATAACAATAACCATTTTATTATTGCCTCTAGGGCATATTTCCAACACCTCATACGGATACTTTGTGCATGCTCTGGTACCTTGGAGAAGCTAATGAGCAAGGAGAAGAAGAAGAGGGAGATGAACGTGAAGACGGAGAAGAAGAAGTGATGAAGAGGAAGCTATAGGCTCTGGACGACCGGCCTGGACCGGACGTCCGACGATCTCCAGGCTCCGGACCTCCGACCCTCTCCGGATGACCAACGCCACCGCACCCGAGCCAAATCTACGGATTTCCAGAGTCCCTCGGACGACCCACGACACCCGGACGTCCGGCCCCGACCGGACGTCCGACCGAAGCACACCCGAGCTGGAATTACGGACGTCCGACAGGCACCGGACGTCCGGGCCCTCGCGAGCCTCCGGACGACCGGTGACCCCCGGACGTCCGACGCCTGTGCGCTGATGCGTGTTGGGTCGCAGCCCATGTACCCCTTCGCCCCCTCTTTTGCACTAAGACTATATATACTCCACCTATTCCTTCTAGCTAGGGTTAGCAAAGGATTAGCTCATGTTTGTGTGAGTTCTTTGCTCATCCACTTGGTTACCTTCTCCACGGAGGTTCGAGCCTCCACCGGAGAAGATCCCCCAAGCGGATCCAAGACCCCTTTTAGGGAAGAACTCAAGACCTCCTCACGGAGAAGACCGGCTACCTATGTATCGTCCCTAGTTGATCGTGTATCGTGTATCTTCCTTTGTATTCGAGGATCTAGCACATGTGTGACTTGTTCATGTTGGTTTGAGTGTTCCTCCTGTGTTTCTCTCATGTTTTCCCTCGTTTCCCCCCTCGTGTTCTTCGTGTTCATCGCAGGATCCGCTCCTTTCGTGAAAGATCGGCCGATTAGGGTTCCACCCTACATCATCTTGGTATCATGAGCCACGTTGATCACGATTTCGGAGCCTCCCCGTTGTGTTTCTAGCCTAGTTTTTGTTGTTTTTCGTCCTAATTCGAAAATTCCCCACAAAAACAGCCCCAATCTTTTTTCGTGATTCGTTAGTTTGTTGAGATTTTGTTGGTTTGGATCCGTAGATTTGCTTTGTTTTGAGTGGATCTAGCTTTTCCCCCCTTTCCCCACCCTTTCCATCCACAAATCGTCTGGATTTGACCATTTTCGCTATCTCCACGTTGAACCCTAGCTGTTCATCTCGTGCCCGAAAGTTGCCCAGGCACCGGACGTCCGACCCAGCCCGGACGTCCAACGACGACCGGACGACCGACTCAGCCCGGACGTCCGACCGACCCTGACGAAACTATTTTTTTTTCAGTTTTAGTCACCACCACCGCCCCACATTTCCGCCAACGCACTCCTACCATATACACCACCACCATTTGGACCGTTTCGGACTTCGACACATGTTGCCACTTTGATCTTTGAGAATTTGAGCTGCGGTTCCGTATCCTTATGTGTTTCGTCTATCTAGGTACGGTTTGACATCAACATCACCGCCGCTCATCTTTGCCACGGACGCGTCATCAACAATGACCACCTCGACTACATCGTGGTATTTCGGTCAACCATTTTGACACCATACCGGAAGCAAGAACGGTAACCTCGTTTTGGTATTGGACATATCACTCTTGCCATTACATTGATAGCCTTCATAGCCTTTCTCCTTTGCGTTGCTTACCCATCGAGACTAGCCATTGAGTATTGCCGGCAACGTGACTTGTGCACCTTAGTGATCATACTTCCCATAGCATACATACATCATTGTTGCATATATTGGTATCATCTCTTATGTCACAAAGTTGTCATCGCATACACAATTGCTATCTTGGTTCGTCAAGCATTGCATGAGAAAAGAGCTCAAACATCAAAGAGCCAAACAAGCTTTTAAGAAAAGAGCTTTTAAGCAAGAACCATAGCATCATACAACATTAAGATTGTCATACTCGATCATCTTGGATCATATCATAGCAACACCTTGCATAAAGCATACTTGGGATAGAAGTCGTTGCATTTTTGCTAAGTAGGTTGTGCACAAATTCTTGTATCCGCCTATTGTGCAATCGTGCTAGCATCTCTCTAGTGTTGTGCAACAAGAGCATTTTCGTGGATTCCACATTTTGGCTCACCCTTGGTTGCACGACCCCAGTTATCTTTTTGCGTGTGTGTTTCCGTGTACATTATATGCTTGGTCTACTTGTTACATTGCATCTTGCGAATCTTTTCCAACATTATTGAAGCTCACTTACAATTGCATCAAATTTTGTGCCACCATCCTAACCAAGCTCCACCATAGGCTTTTACTTGTGTAGGTGTGAGAAACCGACAAGAGCTAGTACCAATTGTGCTATTTCCTTGTCCTACATTGGAGTGATCATCAATTCACTTTCAACTTCGGTCAAGGTACATTTGGTATTCGTTCGTCTCTTTCTACCACTCACATTTGTCTTGGAATGATGGATAGGCCAAGTACTTCTACCAACCCACTCTTCATGGAGCAAGATGACGACATGAACTCATTCATCACCAAGAGTCACCTCTTTGGTGCACAACGTGCTTTGCATCAAGAGCAACAAGCTATGAGTGAACACATCGACAACCTCCCGCCGACTTGCGACTCTCCGAGCAACGTACAAGGGACTACTTCGACCACAAGCTTGACGATCACAAGCAAGAGAATGACGCAAGGATGGACGAAATTCGCGCTTTGTTGCTAAACCGCTCTTCTTCCACTTCATCTTCATCAAGAAGGACCCGTTCAAGCCGACACTCCGACTTCACACTCTCTGGCTCAAGTACACCGGCATCGAACACTCTATGCCGTGCCGCGCGCAACGATCGTCAAGAAAGCCTCAACCCCCTACGCGACACCGACTCTCAAGAGCGCCATCAACGTCAAACTTAAGAGGCCTTTGCGCTAGCATGAGAACGACAACGACAACGACAACACCAACATGAAGAGAAAGAGCGAGCGCGTCTACACCAAGTTGCACAAGATGCCGAGGCACAACGCCAAGAAGAACAACTCCTTGAAACTCAACCACTTGAGGCGCAACAAGCCCTCCAAGATTCAAGTCGAGCCTTAGCCAACATGGCCGACAAGCACGTGAACAAGAGGAAGCACTTCGCGAAGAACTTCATGAACGACGACATCAAGCTCGCGTGCACCGTCATGTCCCTCAAGTTCCTCCTCGAGCTCGACAAGCCCCTCCACAAGCTCGCTAAGAACATCAAGTTCATCAAGAGCATGAAGAGAATGGACATCCTCCACGACAAGTCCACCATGAGGTTGACAACCCTCCTCACCAAGAGCGACATGAGCTTGACAATCATCTACAACACGGGCGTCATCATCCCCGACCCCAACACAATGAAGAGCAACGCTACGGCAAGCTCAAGTTCACCATGCCCAAGTTCAACGGAAGCAACGACCCCAAAGAGTACCTTTCATGGGCATTGAAGGTCGACAAAATCTTCCGTTTGCACAACTACGACGAAGAGAAGAAAATCACGATGGCGTCCCTTGAGTTCCAAGACTATGTCCTCATTTGGTGGGAACAAGTCATCGAGCGCCGAGAGGCAAGAGGTGAACCACCCATCACTACTTGGGTGCAAATGAAGGATGTCATGAGAGCACGCTTTGTGCCTACCTACTACAACCGCGACCTCTTCAAGAAACTCCAACTACTCAAGCAAGTAACCAAGAGCGTTCAAGAGTACTACAAGGACATGGAGATTGCAATGATACGAGCCAATGTCACGGAAGACGATGAGCAAACTATGGCACGTTTCTTGAATGGACTCAACCATCCTATCAAGAAGATCACCGATTTCCAACCATACTCGAACCTCATCGATCTAGTGCATCAAGCTACCAAAGCAGAACGCCAAGTGCAAGATGATTTCAAGTATGCCAAGTTCTCATCCAAGTCCTACGGCTTCTCCAACAACCAAGCTTCAACGACTCCAACACCGACTACCAAGCCTTCTACTAGCACCATCGACAAGTCGAGTTCCAAGGAAGCTTCGTCAACCCCAAGTCATCCTCCTACTACGAGCAACTTCAAGCCGAGAGCTTCATCATCATCCACCCCAACCGATGAAACCGTCAAGACAAGTTCCTTCAAATGCTTCACATGCAGAGGCTGAGTCCTATGAGTGCACCAACAAGTGGACCATGATCCTCAACGACGACGGCACTTACGACTCATTGAGTGAAGAAGAAATGGACGCCATAGAGCAAGTCGCCATGCACCGACAAGTGAACGATGAAGAGGAACACGTCTTTTGCGATGAAGATTCAAGTCCCGCTATCGTTGTCTCCAAGGTCTTGAATCTCCAACATCACCAATAAGAAAACCAACGATGCCACATATTCCACACCAAGGCCGGCATCAATGGACGATCCGTCAAGGTTAGCATCGATGGAGGGAGTTTTCATAATCTAGCAAGTGAAGAACTTTGTTCAAAGCTCCAATTGCCCAAGACGAAGCACCCTCATCCATACAAAGTGCAATGGCTTAGCGACTCCGGCACTATCCAAGTCGAGCATCAAATACAAGTATCCTTCAAAATTGGCGCCTACGAAGACACCTTAGAGTGCGACGTCGTTCCAATGACCGTTTTCCATCTTCTCCTTGGACGCCTATGGCAATTTGATAGAGGAGTCATCCACAACGGCTGGACGAACCACTACATCTTCAAGATGAAGGGAAAGGAGTAAGTCCTTCGTCCAATGTCGCCAAGCCAAGTGATCGCCGACAAGCAAGCCACCCATCATGGAGATCATAGTGAGAGAGCGAGCCACCAAAAAGAGAGTGAGCGCCACAAGCCCAAATCGAACACCTCCACGACGAGCGAAAATAAGAACCTAGTCCTATTTGCCACCAAAAATGAGATAAGAGGAGTGTGTGAGAACCCATCTAGTGTCCTACACTACGTCCTCGTGTGCAAGGACAATGCACCACAAACAAACACTTCTCACACTCTTCCTCTAGTGTTGTCTTCTCTTTTACAGGAATTTCATGACGTTTTCCCCGACAAGCTACCTATGGGACTACCTCCACTACGAGGCATTGAGCACCGCATTGACCTCATCCCCGGAGCACCGCTTCCGAACAGAGCTCCCTACCGCATCAACCCCGAAGAAACCAAAGAAATACAAAGGCAAGTAAAGCATCTTATAGACCATGGACATGTGCGTGAAAGTTTGAGTCCTTGTGCCGTCCCGGTCATTCTTGTGCCAAAAAGTGACGGTAGCTTTCGCATGTGCTCCGATTGTAGACCTATCAATGCTATCACCGTTCGATATAGGTATCCCATTCCATGCCTAGATGATATGCTTGATGAGCTTAGCGGTGCCGCTATCTTTTCTAAAATTGATCTCAAGAGTTGTTACTATCAAATACACATACAAGAGGGTGATGAATGGAAAACCACTTTCAAAACCAAGTTTGGCTTGTATGAGTGGTTAGTCATGCCTATGGGTCTCTCGGAAGCACCAGGTACTTTTATGCGTCTTATGAATCATGTCTTTCGCCCTTACATTGGTATATTTGTTGTGGTCTACTTTGATGATATCCTTGTTTATAGCTAATCTCTTAGAGATCATGTCACCCATGTTCGAACCGTTTTGCAAACTCTTCGAAAAGAGCACCTCTATGCTAATATGGAGAAATGCCTTTTTGGCGTTGACAAGCTCGTTTTCTTGGGTTTTGTTGTTTCTTATAAGGGTGTTCATGTTGATGAGTCCAAGATCAATGCTATTAAGACTTGGCCACAACCAACTAATTTGCAACAAGTGCGTAGTTTTCTTGGCCTTACAGGTTTATATCGTCGCTTTGTGAAGGATTTTAGCACCATTGCTTCACCTTTGCATGCTTTGAGCAAGAAGAATGCGCCTTTTGTTTGCGGACCATCCCAAGATACCGCATTCAATGAGCTTAAGAATTTGCTTACTCATGCTCCTGTGCTTGTTTTACCGAACTTCGACAAGCCTTTTGAGATTCATTGCGATGCTAGTGGTAATGGCATAGGAGGTGTGTTAACGCAAGAGAAGCACCCCATAGCTTACTTTAGTGAGAAACTTTCCGGAGCGCAACTCAATTACCCCATCTATGACAAAGAGCTATATGCTTTAGTGCGAGTCTTGCATGAATGGGAACATTACCTTCGTCCCCATGAGTTTATCATTCATACCGATCATGAGACTCTCAAGTATCTTAAGGGCCAAACCAAGTTGAACAAGCGTCATGCTAAATGGAGCAAATTTATTGAGTCTTTTCCTTATGTCATCAAGTACATCAAAGGAAAGGAAAACATTGTAGCGGATGCTCTTTCCCGCATATGCATGCTTGTTACTCAACTTGAGTTGGATGTCATTGGCTTCGAGCATATCAAAGACTTGTATGAGCATGACCCTCCTTTTTCTACTCCTTATGCCAAGTGTTTGATGCATACTTCTTGGGAACACTATTACATCAAAGATGGATATCTTATGAGAGCTAACAAACTTTGCATCCCCTAGTCCTCTCTTCGTTTGTTGCTTTTGTAGGAATCTCATGGAGGAGGCTTAATGGGATACTTTGGACAACACATGTCGTGGTTTTGTCACGGCAGATGTCCTAGAGAAAGGACTTAGTCATGGAGCCATCGCAACGGGTTAGCTTGAAGGGGTTAAAGCGGACACAGGGACGCAAGAGAGTTTATACTAGTTCGGCCCCTTCGATGAAGGTAAAAGCCTATGTCTAGTTGTGATGGAATTGATGGGGTTTCGATGACTAGGGAGCAAACAAGCTTTGCCTAAGTCTCGAGTTGTTGTCTGTTGTCCTTGAACCGCCGCCGGGTCGTCCCCTTATATACACGGGTGACGCCCGTCGGTTCATAGAGTCCCAATACCGGCTCATAGATGTGTCCAGTTTGGTCTCTACTTATTCCTAACTTACAATACAAGTTAAATACCAACGCCGGTTTACGGCTACAGGCCTTGAACCGACCATGGGCCTTGAGCCCTCATCTGCCTTCTTGGGCTTTAACATACTTAACTACTGACGAAGTTAACCCGGCCCAGATAGGCCGGTTTACGCCCAGTAGTGATATCCCCAACATTAGGCCCCAAATTGATTTGAACATGTTCATGTCAATCCTTTAGCAAAAATCTTCATCTTCAATATCTTCTTGTAGTTTGTTGAACCGCCGTGATGTCATCTTCTCTGGTCGTTGTAAACTGGCGTGACGTCACCTGTTATAAAGGATCTTAATAGGTCTGCGACAATTAAGGTGATATCTTCATTTCCAAACCCACGGTCCCTTGATTTTCGCGCCTGACTCCTGTCCCTTGCCTTATAAATAGGACCGAAGGGTCATTTCTTTTTCCCCTCCGTGCCCTTCTCCTTCGTCTTCCTCGCGTCGCCCAGCTTTGGAGCTCCGCCGCCACCGTCAACCTCTGCATCAACCTTGGCCGCTGCATCAACCTGGGCGCACCAGAGTACCGCGACAACCTTCCACGTCTTTCTCATCTCCAGTAAGTCTTCTGTTCTTTTCAACACAGATCTGCTCTAGGGTTTCATGTTCTTCTAGTGTTCATCGCCTGTTTCGTGTTCATACGATAGCTCCTAGATGCATCTGTGAATCCTTGCTCTGTGTAGCGGTAGGTTTTAGCATCCGCCTTCAGTTTCATGCCTCAAGACCATAGATCTATATGTATCTCTGCCCATTGATTCAGTATTGTTCTTTTTTGAACCTTGAATATTTTCCTTCTTTTCTGAACTTGCTTCAGATCCGTCGCTGTAGAGAAGTCTTGTGAAATCTGTTTCTGTAAACTTACTCATCTGCTTCAATGTTTAGACCAGGCAGTTTAACTTTGTAGAAAAAATTGCCAAACCGGTATATACCATTAGTCCCCTTGTTGAACCGCCAGATGTTGTTGCTTCATAAAACTCCGGTTTAGATAGATCTGTCTCCGGTTTAACATTGCACATACCAATGTACCTTAATCAATGCATTTTTGAACCGGGATCATCTACCTTGTAGATTTCATCATGGCCAAGCAAGTATATGAGTGCAACTGGGTTCCTTCTCGTGTCACAGAGGCTCAACTGGACGATTTAGTCCTGATCGGCGCCTTAGGCAGCAAAGATACCATCCATTGGAGGGCTCCTGGCAAAGAATGCCCTCCCACACCTCAAGAAGGAGAGGTCGTCGTTTTCGTAGATCACTTAGCCCGGGGCTTTAAGCCGCCCGGTTCTAAATTTTACCGGGACGTTTTAGCCGATTTTCAACTCCATCCATAAGATACTGGCCCCAACTCTGTTACAAACACGTGTCACTTCCAAGTGCTCTGTGAGGCATTCTTTCAAGAGGAGCCCATAGTGGAATTGTTCAGAGACTGTTTCCATCTAAACCGCCGTACTGAGTTTACTGACGGCTCCAATACGGAGTTGGGTGGCGTGGCGATTCAGAAAAGGAAAGAGGTCACATACCCTCACGCCAAACTGCACAGCCACCCCAAAGAGTGGAATCAAACATGGTTCTATTGCAAAGACACCTCCCCTGCTGGTGAAAATCCCTTGCCTGGCTTTCGTCCGGAGCGGCTCAGCAATACACACCTCTTTCCGCAAAGGTTGACTGCCCAGGAGAGAAGCAAATATGCTCCTCAACTGTCGAAGCTCAGAGCCTTTATGGCCAATGGTTTAACAGGGGTTGATCTCGCTCGCTGTTGGATATCATGGAGCATATTGCCCCTTAGTCAGCGCTCCGGTTTAATGTGCGAGTATACTAGCAGTGTTGATGACCCACTGCGACATTCCAACATCTAGCTCACCGATGAAGAAATCACAAAGGCTGTGAATAAGATGCTGAATGAACCGGAACACATCTGTGCTAAAACCGGCCTGCTTCCCTTCTGTGCCACCAACAAACCACCAGCTGTAAGAGTTTGAATTTTCTTTTTGCTGAATCTGTTATTGATATATCTGGTCATGGTTTAATATTAGTGTCTATGTAACCAGGGCAATGATCCATTTTGGAGCAAGAAACTGCCGCAGGAGAAACCAGAAAAACCAGACAAGCCGGAAAGAGCAACCCGGCAAAAGACTAAAGCTGTGAAGAAGACTGCCCATAGGAAAAGAACCACTGCATCCTCTAATCCGGCCCCTGATGATGATGTGGATAATCCGGACCTTGAGGTAGGGCTTGACTCACTTGGCTTATTTTTCATGCGTCTTATTGATGATGATATTTGTCAGGATGATGCCGAAGCCAGCCATGCTGATGCTGCAGAGGTAATTATTCTCTCTTCCGATTAAGAATCTTTGCCTTCACTAAAAATCCGTCAGGCAAACCGAAAAGTTAAATTTTCTCATCCTCTTGCTTATTTGGATCCCAAATTTCTTATGAAGACCCAACAGCACGAAGCTCGTCGCACAACCCGGCACAGCGGCCAGGTAGTTACCTCCGCCGGTTTACCGAACAGTCCGGTTCGGAAACGCCGTTCAAAGGTCTCTAATTTGCTTGTCAGTGCTTGTCTTAAAGCGGGCTGCTTTCGTCAACCTCTTAATCCATCTGACTCCGATTACCAGGTTACTTCCCACTCATCCTCTGGCGAGTCATTGGCTACTCAGCTGCCACCGCTCAAAACGGTGCTTGGGTAAGCTATACTTATCATAATATTTGCAGCACATCGCCTTGGAACATATGCTGTATTTGATTTTGTTATTCCTTTCAGGGCCAAGCCTAGGCCAAGCAAGAAGGCTCGCCTGGACAAAGCGGCCGAAGAGGATGCCGTCCTTGAACCGGGCAAAACACCAGATCTTGAAGCGGCTATTCCTGAGGATATACCCAATGATCCACCGCAGCAAGGCGACGATCTTATTGCTGAAGAGAGACCTATTGATACCTCAAGTCCTGTCAATCAGCCCACAAGCTCCATCCGGATTAAGAAATCCACTGGTCCAACAAAGCCTACTGACAAGCCAACAACCCCAGTCCAAACTGGCGATACCAAGGATGATGAGGTTGTCATTACTGGCATTGGCCATACAGAGCCAAGCAATCCTGTCACTTTGTCCAAACATTCTGCCAAGGAAGAATTTGCTGCCTTTGGCAAAGGCAAGTGGAATGCTGATCTGGCGACTTACGCTGCTCTGAACGCCCAAGATATCCATTCCGGCTACCTGAACCGGCTGTATACCAGTCGTGACTATGAAGCCGGCCTGGTTAATATGATGAAAGATAAATATGAGGTAACTTCCATATGCTCTTTCCTGCTTGTATATTTCAATTCTTGTTGACGCTCCTAGCCCCCGAGGGCCGGTTTGTAATCTTCTTTCAAACCGGGACTTACTAATATAAATCTTAATGCTTTGAAATTCGCTGATGTAGTCCCCAAGGGCCGGTTCAACTTAGCGTAGTTAAACCGGGACTTTAAGTAATTGAGATCGCCGCATCAGAATATATACGAGCAAATAGCCATTAGCCCCCAAGTGCCAAGTTGAATACTTGTATTGATCTTGGGACTTTGTAAGCAATTGAAAGATGAAGATCAAATATGCATTAGCCCCCAAGTGCCAAGTGCATAACTTGTTATGTGGTTGGTACTTCAATCCTTGTACCGTTTTGCTGAATCATATAACTGTCTGCATGCAGGCTGAGCTGAAGACGAAAGAAAGCCAAGTCGCCGATCTCCAAGAAAATCTGAAATCCCAACAAGCTGAAACCTCCAAAGAAAAAGAGGAATTAACCAGCGCTTTAAGCACCATGGAACAGCTTAAGGAGAGCTTCAAGAAGAAGCGGGCGGATTGGGCCACTAAAAAATCCACTTTAATCAAACGAGCAGAAGATGCCGAGGCTGCACTAAAACCGGTGGCGGATGAACTGACCAGCATAAAGCGGCACGTGCATGCCATGACCACTGCTATCTTTGGTAAGCCAATTTGACTTCTGAATTGATTCTGCCGTCTTACAGAGCTGCCGGTTTGTTAACCCTTTATGATATTTCAGGGACACGCATTGGTCACTTGGGGTTAGATGTGCGGAAGAAATTGAAATCCGCCTACACGTTGGTCGAACAACTGTACACTGGTGCACAGCGGATCATCTGTACTGCATCCCACAACAAGCCGGCGCCCACTTTGATTCAGGACACTCTGATGAAACTGTTGGTGCTTCCTGCCCGGGTTGAAGAGCTGAAGAAATCTGCTGCTCGAACCGGTGCGATCAATGCCTTAATCCAGGCAAAAGCTTGGGTGCCGGATTTTGATCCTATTGAAGCGGCTCAGGGCTATCCCAGCTTGAAGGAAGACGGGTCAGAGTTTAGTGAAGCGGATCTGCGAGCAATAAACCGGGAGGTGCGTCCGCTAGCTTGTCAATTGGCTGAAGAAGTAGACTTGTCTCATTATCAAGCCCAATATGACAATCAAAACAAGCGAATAGCTGCACCAATTCATGAAGCGGAAAATCTTATCCCTCCAATCCGTAAGCATACTTACGCTCCCGATATTGACCCGTCGTTGCTGATCCATGATGAAGCTGTCTTTCAAGCATTAATGGGAATCGACTGGACAACTGTTGATTTCTAGCCGCTGGGTAGAGAAACTGAAGCTGAAGCGACGCGGGATGATCCACAACCATCAGGCCAAGCTGGTGACCAAGCTTGAACCAGAAGCCAGTTTAAAACTGCTTCTCCCTTGCGAAAAACAATGATCTTATTGTGGGCACCGTGTTGCCTTGTAATAGGCTAGCTGATACTTTTGATGTTGATATGCCTTCATGCATAATTACTGCAACTTGCTCTTCCTTTGGGTGATGAACTTTCCAAAGTACTTTCTGCAATAAAAAATCTTAACGTGCCACCGCGGTTGTACCATCAGGCGGAATATGATGTCTGCATACATGAAATCAAAACATCAGAATTTTTTAAGTATATGACCAAATTTTTGAGATACATAATACCTGCCATCGTTGAGCGTGAAGTTGGCTTGGCCAATCTTGAAGCGGAGTTTTATAAACCCACACTGTTGGAGGAGATAGGAGCTCCTATATATATGATGCCGGTTTACCATGTAAACCGTGCCAGGTTATAATAAACACCGTGTTACTCCATAATAGGATGTTAACAAAAAAAAATCAAACCGGGCAAATAGTCTCTGGATTAAAAATGAACCGTGTTCCGTCAATTGATAGTTTAAACCGGCTTAAAACTTTGTTGGTTTAAAAAACGCAATAAAAAGAAAAAAATATCTTTCAAAGAAAAATGTGAAGCAAAGGCAATGACAAAACCGTTTGCAAAAAGAGGCTTATTTGAGCTGATCAGATGGCGTTACCATGGTCGAACACGACCAAGCTCCCGATAGGTGTAGCTATGGTTCAAGTTAGCCAGGTCCCCAAATGAAATCGTGGCATTTATGCCGATCAAGTGGCATGGCAATGGTTCGGGTTCGACCAAGCCCCCAAGTGATTCTGTGGCCTTAGGCCGATCAAGAGGCATGACTGGTTCAGACGTGACCAAGTCCCCAAGTGATCTGGTGGCTCTCGCCTATCAAGAGGTATTGCATTGGTTCGGACACGACCAAGCCCCCAAGTGATATAACATGATGCTTTTGAAAAGCTAACTCAAGGGGTAAACCGGAGGCCGCTTTAGAACAACTCAGTGTAACCACACATGATGTAAAAGAACAGATACCCCGCTTTAGCTGAGGTTCCGGTTTATTATATTTAATCATAATATATACATCATCGTAATATGTACATAAGTAGAGCCAATGGCTCAGGTATAGTAAGGCCGAAGATGAGCTATGTTCCATGGCCTGTTGGTCTCCTCCTCTGATGCACGTGAGTCTTTATGCTCTCGAATATCGATCAGATAGTATGACCCGTTACGCAGATTCTTGCTGACCACGAAAGGCCCCTCCCAAGGTGGGGATAGCTTATGCATATCAGTCTGATCTTGGATGAGCCGAAGCACCAAATCTCCTTCCCGAAAGGTTCTGGTTCTGACTCGGCGACTGTGATAACGACGAAGATCCTGTTGGTAAATCGCCGATCGGGCGGCTGCTATGTCACGCTCTTCATCCAACCGGTCCAAAGCATCTTGCCGTGCTGTCTCGTTGTCCGCTTCAACATAAGCCGTCACACGAGGTGAATCATGACAAATATCACTGGGGAGAACCGCCTCCGCTCCGTAAACCATGAAGAACGGTGTGTATCCTGTTGATCTGTTGGGTGTGGTATTGATGCTCCATAACACAGATGGTAATTCTTCTACCCAACAACCCGGTGTTCTCTGCAAAGGAACCATGAGCCGGGGCTTGATGCCTCTCAAGATCTCTTGATTAGCCCTTTCTGCTTGACCATTGGACTGTGGGTGTGCCACTGATGAAACGTCAAGCCGGATATGCTCCCATTCGCAGAACTCCTTCATGACACCCTTGGACAAATTGGTACCATTATCTGTGATGATACTGTGTGGAAAGCCAAAATGGAAAATCACTTTTTTGATGAACTGAACCGCCGTGGCTGCGTCACACTTGCTAACAGGTTCTGCCTCCACCCACTTTGTAAACTTGTCAACCGCCACCAGGAGGTGGGTCTTCTTATCTTTGGACCTTTTGAAAGGCCCAACCATATCCAGCCCCCAAGTCGCAAACGGTTTTGTCACGGCAGATGTCCTAGAGAAAGGACTTAGTCGTGGAGCCATCACAACGGGTTAGCTTGAAGGGGTTAAAGCGGACACAGGGATGCAAGAGAGTTTATACTAGTTCGGCCCCTTCGATGAAGGTAAAAGCCTACGTCTAGTTGTGATGGAATTGATGGGGTTTCGATGACTAGGGAGCAAACAAGCTTCGCCTAAGTCTCGAGTTGTTGTCTGTTGTCCTTGAACCGCCGCCGGGTCGTCCCCTTATATACACGGGTGACGCCCGTCGGTTCACAGAGTCCCAATACCGGCTCATAGATGTGTCCGGTTTGGTCTCTACTTATTCCTAACTTACAATACAAGTTAAATACCAACGCCGGTTTACGGCTATAGGCCTTGAACCGACCATGGGCCTTGAGCCCTCATCTGCCTTCTTGGGCTTTAACATACTTAACTACTGACGAAGTTAACCCAGCCCAGATAGGCCGGTTTACGCCCAGTAGTGATATCCCCAACAACATAAGACATTTGCCACACTCTCGAAGAACTACTTTTGGCGAAAGATGTTTCAGGACGTCAATCGCTTCACCAACCGATGCTCTACATGTCGCAAAGCTAAGTCCAAAGCTCAATATCATGGCCTTTATATGCCCCTACCAATTCCGTATCAACCATGGGAAGACATTAGCATGGACTTTGTACTTGGTTTGCCTAGGACTCGAAATGGCAAGGATTCGGTATTTGTCGTTGTGGACCGATTCTCAAAAATGGCACATTTCATTCCTTGCAACAAGATAAACGATGCTTCACATGTTGCTACTCTCTTTTGTAGGGAAATATTGCGTCTACATGGAGTGCCAAAGACTATCATCTCGGACCGCGATGTCAAGTTCCTTAGCTACTTTTGGAAGACCCTATTCACCAAGCTTGGAATCAAGCTACTCTTCTCTACGGCATATCATCCACAAACCGACGGCCAAACAGAAGTTACGAACCTCACACTTTCCGCTCTACTTTGGGCACTCATCAAGAAGAACATTAAGGAGTGGGAGGAGTGCCTACCTATCGCCGAGTTCACCTACAACCGAGCAAGACATTCAACAACCAGCAAGTCCCCCTTCGAGGTCGTCTATGGCTTCAATCCTTTGTCACCATTGGACATTCTCCCTCTACCACTCCAAGAGCGCATCAATTTGGACGCAAGTGCACGTGTGGCACATCTCAAGAAGGTGCATGAAGATACAAGAAACACCATCAAGCGCCAAGTTCAGCGCCTTGCGACCAAGCTCAACGTCAACAAGCAACCTATGGTCTTCAACATTGGTGATCTCGTGTGGCTACACATTCGCAAGGATCGCTTTCCACGAGCGGATGGACCTTTCAAGGTGCTCGCACGATACAACGACAACGCTTACAAGATCGACCTCCCACATGACAAGTACAACGTGAGCGACATCTTCAACGTCAAAGATCTCTCTCCCTTCCATGGTGATGAAGAATTTGATCCGAGGACAGATCTTCCCCAAGGGAGGGGAGATGATGCGGAGCATCCCAAGGCCATCCCCATGTACCCAACTACATCTCCTTCAACACCTCTTGGACCCATGACACGAGCACGTGCAAGAGCTCTTGAAACCGAGGTGACATCTCTCCTCTCACATTTCCACTTTGATGCACATGAGACATCGCTACTACCTCATACAGATACTTTGTGCATGCTCAGGTACCTTGGAGAAGCTAAGGAGCAAGGAGAAGAAGAAGAGGGAGATGAACGTGAAGACAGAGAAGAAGAAGTGATGAAGAGGAAGCTATAGGCTCCGGACGACCGGCCTGGATCGGACGTCCGATGATCTCCAGGCTCCGGACGTCCGGCCCTCTCCGGACGACCGACACCACCCCACCCGAGCCAAATCTACGGATTTCCGGAGTCCCTCGGACGACCGACGACACCCGGATGTCCGCCTGAAGCACACCCGAGCCGGAATTACGGACGTCTGACAGGCACCGGACGTCCGGACCCTCGCGAGCCTCCGGACGACCGGTGACCCCCGGACGTCCGACGCCTGTGCGCTGATGCGTGTTGGGCCGTAGCCCATGTACCCCTTCGCCCCCTCTTTTGCACAAAGACTATATATACTCCACCTATTCCTTCTAGCTAGGGTTAGCAAAGGATTAGCTCATGTTTGTGTGAGAGCTTTGCTCATCCACTTGGTTACCTTCTCCACGGAGATTCGAGCCTCCACCGGAGAAGATCCCCCAAGCGGATTCAAGACCCCTTTTAGGGAAGAACTCAAGACCTCCTCACGAAGAAGACCGGCTACCTATGTATCGTCCCTAGTTGATCGTGTATCGTGTATCTTCCTTTGTATTCGAGGATCTAGCACATGTGTGTCTTGTTCATGTTGGTTTGAGTGTTCCTCTTATGTTTCTCTAGTGTTTTCCCTTGTTTCCCTCCTCGTGTTCTTCGTGTTCATCGCGGGATCCGCTCCTTTCGTGAAAGATCAGCCGATTAGGGTTCCACCCTACATCACTACTGAGGGAGTCCTGGATTAGGGGGTCCCCGGGCGTCCGGGCTATGTGACATGGGCTGGACTGGTGGGCCGTGAAGATACAAGATAGAAGACTTCCCCCCATGTCTGGATGGGACTCTCCTTGGCGTTCGAATATGAAGATTCCTTTCTCTACAAACCGACTCTGTACAACCCTAGGCCCCTCCGGTGTCTATATAAACCGGAGGGTTTAGTTCGTAGAGGCAATCACAATCATACAGGCTAGACATCTAGGGTTTAGCCATTACGATCTCAAGGTAGATCAACTCTTGTAACCCCTATACTCATCAAAGTAAATCAAGTAGGAAGTAGGGTATTACCTCCATCAAGAGGGCCCGAACTTGGGTAAACATTGTGTCCCTACCTCCTGTTACCTTCGATCCTCAGACGCACAGTTTGGGACCCCATACCCGAGATCGGCCGGTTTTGACACCGAGAGACGGGGTGGTCGGCTCCCAACATGCTGGCGATGGCCGCGCCACGCTGCCGAACGGTGCCCAGCCGGCTTGGCCCCGCCAGTAGTCAGCGTGCCGCAAACAGCATGGTCGATCTCGTGCTGGTAGGCTTCGCTGAGGCGCCTCATGGCCGCCAGCTTTTGGGCGCTTTCGAGGAGCGAGACGCGGAAAGCCTCCAACGTCGCTCCGTCTACGTTCTCTGCAACGGGTGTGGATAAGCCCCACACTGCCACCTGCAGCGGGTCGCGAGTAGCCCCATCGGAGGCTCCATCATGGCTGATGACTAATACCTCCATGACGGTGCTGGTGCCGGCGTCGCAGACCGCAAGAGGGAGCAGGTCGTCAATGATCACCATGTTGGCGGGGAAGGAATCGGGGGACGCCACGTCGAAGTCGACGAGCATCGGGTCGGTGGAGCCAACAGACTCTATGTCGAAGGCGGGCTCATTGGCGATGTCGATCTTGCCGAGGCAGCTTTCGAAGCGGGTTGCTCCCTCGTCGGGTGCAGGCTCATCGGAGGGACGGATCCCGCCAACGAGGTCGGCGAGAGTTGTTGGAAATATGCCCTAGAGGCAATAATAAAATGGTTATTATTGTATTTCCTTGTTCATGATAATTGTCTATTGTTCATGCTATAATTGTATTAACCGGAAATCGTAATACATGTGTGAATACATAGACCACAACATGTCCCTAGTAAGCCTCTAGTTGACTAGCTCGTTGATCAATAGATGGTCATGGTTTCCTGACCATGGACATTGGATGTCATTGATAACGGGATCACATCATTAGGAGAATGATGTGATGGACAAGACCCAATCCTAAGCCTAGCACAAGATTGTGTAGTTCGTATGCTAAAGCTTTTCTAATGTCAAGTATCATTTCCTTAGACCATGAGATTGTGCAACTCCCGGATACTGTAGGAATGCTTTGGGTGTACCAAACGTCACAACGTAACTGGGTGGCTATAAAGGTGCACTACGGGTATCTCCGAAAGTGTCTGTTGAGTTGGCACGAATCGAGACTGGGATTTGTCACTCCGTGTAAAGGAAGAGGTATCTCTGGGCCCACTTGGTAGGACATCATCATAATGTGCACAATGTGACCATGGAGTTGATCACGGAATGATGTGTTACGAAACGAGTAAAGAGACTTGCCGGTAACGAGATTGAACAAGGTATCCGGATACCGACGATCGAATCTCGGGCAAGTACTATACCGGTAGACAAAGGGAATTGTATACGGGATTGACTGAATCCTTGACATCGTGGTTCATCCGATGAGATCATCGTGGAACATGTGGGAGCCAACATGGGTATCCAGATCCCGCTGTTGGTTATTGACCAGAGAGATGTCTCGGTCATGTCTGCATGATTCCCGAGCCCGTAGGGTCTACACACTTAAGGTTCGATGACGCTAGGGTTATAGGGAAGGTATGTACGCGGTTAACGAATGTTGTTCGGAGTCTCGGATGAGATCCCGGACGTCACGAGGAGTTCCAGAATGGTCCGGAGGTAAAGATTTATATATGGAAAGTTGTTGTTCGGGTTCCAGGAAAAGTTCGGTTTTTTCCGGTATTGTACCGGGAAGCTTCCGGAAAGTTCCGGAGGATTCCGGAGGGGTCCGGAGGTCCGGAAAATATTCCACCACGCCAAATACAGTAGCATGGGCTGTAGGGGGGCTCCCTAGCCTTAATGGGCCAAGGGCACCAGCCCCCCAAGGCCCATGCGCATGGGAGAGGGGAAACCCTAAGGGGGGAGGGCCTCCACTTGACTTGGGAGGCACTCCTCCCCCCTTGGCCACTGCCCCCAACCCTAGATGGGATCTAGGGGGGCCGGCCCCCTCTCTCCCCACCTATAAATAGTGGAGGGGTGGGAGGGCGGCCAGACCCTTGCACCTGGCGCAGCCCCCTCCCCTCCAATACCTCCTCCTCCTTCTCGTAGTGCTTGGCGAAGCCCTGCTGGAGTACCGCACTCCTCCACCACCACCACGCCATCGTGCTACTGCTGGACGGAGTCTTCCCCAACCTCTCCCTCTCTCCTTGCTAGATCAAGGCACGGGAGACGTCACCGGGCTGTACGTGTGTTGAACGCGGAGGCGCCGTTGTTCGGCGCTTAGATCGGAATCGACCGCGATCTGAATCGCTGCGTGTACGACTCCACCAACCGTGTTCTCGCAACGCTTCCGCTTAGCGATCTACAAGGGTATGTAGATGCACTCCTCTCTCTCGTTGCTAGTCTCTCCATAGATTTATCTTGGTGACATGTAGGAATTTTTTTTGAATTTCTGCTATGATCCCCAACAGTGGCATCTTGAGCTAGGTCTATGCGTAGTTTCTATGCACGAGTAGAACACAAGTTGTTGTGGGCGTCGATTTTGTCAATTTACTTGTCGTTACTAGTCTTATCTTGATTCGGCGGCATCGTGGGATGAAGCGGCCCGGACCGACCTTACATGTACGCTTACGTGAGACTGGTTCCACCGACTGACATGCACTAGTTGCATAAGGTGGCTAGCGGGTGTCTGTCTCTCCCACTTTAGTCGGATCGGATTCGATGAAAAGGGTCCTTATGAAGGGTAAATAGAAATTGGCATATTGAAAGTGCAACTATCCCTAGGTTTTGGTAATTCATAACAACATATAGCTCATTGAGCTAATGCTATTCCAAGATGATTATTTCAAGAAAGCTCAATGATTGGCATGGCATGGATGTGAAAGTGGAACCCTCAAAATGCTAAGGAAAAAGGATTGGCTCAAGCTCAAAAGCTCAAGACTCTTCATTTTATATTTTAGTGATCCAAGATCACATTGAGTCTTTAGGAAAAGCCAATACTATCAAGGAGGGATGAGGTGTTGTTTAATGAGCCTCTTGCTTCATGTGCTTAGTGATATGCTCCAAAAACCCTCAACTACTTTCCCATATCCACATTTGACCTAAACCCTAAGCCAAACTCGGTCCTACCGATTCTTCCTATCCGGCGCCACCGAGTTTCACTTGTCATTAGCCACTGCCAAACCCTAGCAATTCGGTTCTACCGATAGGGATCTCGGTCTCACCGAGATGGGATTGCAAACTCTCTGTTTCCCTTTCGTAACTTTTCAGTCTCACCGAAAGAGAGAATCGGTCCCACCGAGATTGCAATGTAAATTCAGTGTTTCCCCTTTGTAACTTTTCGGTCTCACCGAAAGAGCAAATTGGTCCCACCGAGTTTGGCTGACCAACTCTCTGGTTAGCTAATTACCAAATTCGGTCTCACCGAGTTTGTGTAATCGGTCTCACCGAGATTACGTTATGCCCAAACCCTAACCATATCGGTCCTACCGAGTTGCATGTCAGTCCCACCGAAAATCTGTAATGGTTGGATTTTGTGTGGAGGCTATATATATACCCCTCTACCTCCTCTTCATTCAAGGAGAGAGCTATCAGAACACATACACCATTCCAACTCATATGTTCTGAGAGAGAACCACCTACTCATGTGTTGAGACCAAGATATTCCATTCCTACCATATGAATCTTGATCTCTAGCCTCTCCAAGTTGCTTTCCACTCAAATCTTCTTTCCACCAAATCCAAATCCTATGAGAGAGAGTTGAGTGTTGGGGAGACTATCATTTGAAGCACAAGAGCAAGGAGTTCATTACCTACACACCATTTGTTACTTCTTGGAGAGTGGTGTCTCCTAGATTGGCTAGGTGTCACTTGGGAGCCTCCGACAAGATTGTGGAGTTGAACCAAGGAGTTTGTAAGGGCAAGGAGATCGCCTACTTCGTGAAGATCTACCGCTAGTGAGGCAAGTCCTGTGTGGGCGATGGCCATGGTGGGATAGACAAGGTTGCTTCTTCGTGGACCCTTTGTGGGTGGTTGCTTCTTCGTGGACCCTTCATGGGTGGAGCCCTGTGTGGACTCGCGCAACCGTTACCCTTTGTGGGTGGAGCCCTGTGTGGACTCTCGCAACCGTTACCCTTTGTGGGTTGAAGTCTCCATCAACGTGGATGTAGGATAGCACCACCTATCCGAACCACGGGAAAAACATCCGTGTCTCCAATTGCGTTTGAATTCTCCAAACCCTTCCCTTTACATTCTTGCAAGTTGCATGCTTTACTTTCCGCTGCCAATGTACTCTTTGCATGCTTGCTTGAATTGTGTGATGATTGCTTGACTTGTCCTAAAATAGCTAAAATCTGTCAAGAACTAAAATTGGGAAAAGGTCAAGTTTTTATTTGGTCAAGTAGTCTAATCACCCCCCTCTAGACATACTTTCGATCCTACAAGTGGTATCAGAGCATTGGTCTCCATTTTCTTTGATCTCCATAGCTTTGGTGGTCATAGCCTTGGTTTCACAACCTAGGAGAGTATGGCGTCTAGCGAGGGAAATTATCATCGTAGAGGTCCCTACTTTGATGGTACTAATTTTGCTAGTTGGAAGCATAAAATGAAAATGCATATTCTTGGACATAACCCCGCCGTTTGGGCAACGACGGCCAGTGAATTGTAATACGACTCACTATAGGGCGAATTCGAGCTCGGTACCCGGGGATCCTCTAGAGTCGACCTGCAGGCATGCAAGCTTGTGATATTCTCTTCAACGGATTGTGCCCCGAAGAATTCAACAAAATCAGCCGTCTTGAGAATGCGAAGGAAATTTGGGACACTTTGATTGATATGCACGAAGGTACCGACTCCGTCAAGGAATCCAAGTTGGATGTGCTTCAAAGCCAACTTGACAAGTTCAAGATGAAGGATGGTGAAGGTGTCGCTGAAATGTACTCTAGGCTTGCTCTCATCACAAATGAGATTGCCGGCTTAGGAAGTGAAGAGATGACCGATAGATTCATCATCAAGAAGATTCTAAGAGCCTTGGATGGAAAATAGGATACCGTGTGCACATTGATCCAAATGATGCCCAATTACAAAGATCTCAAGCCAACGGAGGTGATTGGAAGAATTGTTGCTCATGAGATGTCACTTAAGGATAAAGAGGAACTTCACAACAAATCGAGTGGTGCCTATAAAGCCTCATGTGAAGCCCCTACATCATCAAGTGAGAAACAAGACTTCAATGAAGAATTGAGCTTAATGGTGAAGAACTTCAACAAGTTCTACAAGAGTAGAAGCAAAGATAGAAGCTTCAAGTCAAGGTCCTACAATGACAAAAGATCTTCTAGTCGAGAGCGAAACTGCTACAGTTGTGGAAGACCCGGACACTATTCCAATGAGTGTACGGCTCCCTACAAGAGAAGAGAAGATTCTCCAAAAAGAAGAAGCAAAGAATCACCACCAAGAGAGAGAAGGAGTAGAGATGATCGTTATGAACGAAGATACTCACGGAGAAGCAAGGATTCGGAAAGGAAGGAAAAATCATCAAGGAGCTACACAAGACGAAGACATCAAGCTCATGTTGGTGAATGGGTATCCGGCTCCGACTCCGACAGCCACTCCGAGAGAAGTTATCACTCCGACTCCGAAGATACTCAAGATGAAGGTGTTGCCGGTCTAGCACTTGTGTCAACCAACTCCTATGACATATTTGACTCACCAAATGAAGGAATTGGAAGATGCTTCATGACCAAAGGTCCTAAGGTAACACACCCCGAGTATGTTGATTTCAATAGTGATGAAGATGACTTGTTAGGTGATGATTTGCTTGTTGACAACTCTAGTGATGAATCTATGATGAAACGTCAATTAAACATGCTAATCAAGATAAAACGAATGACAATGATAAGGAGAAGATTGAGGCTCTAACTAAAGAACTAAACACTCTTAAGTTAGCTCATGAAACTATCTTCGAAGATCATCGAGAACTTTTAAGAGCTCATGAGAAATTACGCTTTGAAAAGCTCAATCTTGAGCAAGAGCATGAGTTCTTAAAAGCAATCAATGATGATCTCCGCAAGAAAAGATCTTCTTACATTGCCAAGCGTTTACTCTTATCCACTTACATGCCTCAAGTCAAGTCTAGTAACAAGAACAAGAAAGATTCTTCCTCTAGTAGTAACATTGATCATGCTAAATCCAATATTGTTGCTTCTAGTAGTTCTCTTGATTCCACTAATGATTCTCTTAGCCAAGTTACACTTGAGCAAGAAAATAGCTTATTGAAGGGAATTATAGAGAAAGGAGTGTACAAAAGCCTTGCCGGGAGTAAGCAATTCGAGGAAATTGTGCGCAAGCAAGGAATGCACCGGAAGAATCAAGGTGTTGGTTTTGAACGAAAGTTCAATGCCAATGGAGTTGAGTGGGAAGAAGATCAATACCCCAAGACAAAGTTTGTTCCTCAACAAGAGAAGTATACTTCTTTCAATGGGACACAAGCTCAAGATGATCTTACACCACAAGACTACATGCAAAAAGGCAAGGACAAGCTTCAAGAGGAAATTGATGCATTTGAAGAAGCTCCTAAGACCTTAGTCAAGTGGATTCCCAAGACTACTTCAAGTTCCACTTCATCAAGTACGACTACAACTCCAAGGATTCCCATCAAGATGATGTGGATCCAAAAGAAGAAGAACTAGAGAGTTCTTGAGGGTGACTCCGCCAACATACTTCACTCTTATCATTTTGGCAAGAACAAGTGCAATCAACTTCCACATCTTGCACTAGTTCAAGGAGTCACAAACCCTCTTGTTGGTAATACAAGGGACAAGGTAACCTAAAAGTTTTCATGGACATCATCTTTTGTGTGCATCACTCTATGTCTATGGATATCCTTGTTTGTTCCTTGTGGGACTAACCCATGTAGGTATTGAAAGTGCAATTCACTCAAATGGATAGCTCCAAGTGATCTACATCAACATTGAGCATCCACATCTTCAACATCTACATGAAGTCATCATCGACAAAACCCAAGGTTAGTTCATCCCTCCAAGGGGGGATATCACATCTAGGGGGAGCTTTACTCTAAGACTTGAGCTAAAGCAACTCTAAAGATGTGAACACAACAATGCTTTATGTAAAAGTGGTAACCCCACTTGAGCTTAAACGATGAGTATGACCTATGATCAAGTGCTCTCACTTGACTCCTAAGTCAATATACTCATATATAGATGACCCTGTCATCGCAAATTGCTTGATAGATGCTAGAATTGGTTGTGCATGCCTTGCCACATATTTCATTTGCCATCTTATTGTGTGAGCATGCTGGTTGCATATTTTACTCATTCGAGGACATCCACTTGTTGTTTTGATTGTTTGGTTTTATTTTCTTTTGCCAAGTGGATGGACAAGAATGCCTAAGTACCCCCTCTAGCTATCTATGCTTTTCTCGTCTCAAACTCTATTCATGCTGCATCACAAAATTTGATCAAGTCAGATTCGAACCACTCTGTGTGAGGAGCGCTCGGAGTCCCCGATTCGTCATAGACTTAAACTTCTAAAACCTCTTTATGATTCTCGGTCTGACCGATACCCCACTTTCGGTCCTACCGAGATCATTAAGTTGATCTAGGTTTTCGATCTCGGTGCAACCAATTTGAACATTTCGGTCCCACCGAGTTTCAGTAACTGCCTGCAGTTATGAATCTCGGTGCCACCGAGTTGTTCCACTCGGTCACACCAACAGGGTCGGGCTATATATAGTCACGGGCAAAATTTGGAAATTTCTCCGAACCCCTTCGCCCGCGCGATAGCCTGCTCTGCCAACGTGGTCTCCGGATCGTCTTCTCGCCGCCAGCCGCCTCCAGTCGCTGGTCTCCGTCGCCGTCAATGGGAATTCTGCCTCGCCGTTGCCGCCGTAGCGAGTCTCCGCCGAACTAGGGTATGGACTCGATCACCGTGCTATTCCCCGTCCGATTCCTAGCACATTGTGTTCTTCATGATTCTTACCATGATTGAAACACTCCTATCCAGTCAATACGCCCGTAGATTAGCTTTGATTCGAAAATTTTAGGGTTAGGTTTCCGCCGAAACCATCTCGGACCCACCGAGTTGAAAAACTCGGTCCCACCGATTTGGCTTATGCCATTGCACAAGTGAGACTCAGTCTGACCGAGAATTACTTATCGGTGTGACCGATTTTGGAACTCTGTGAAACCCTAGCAGTCTCGGTGCCACCGAACTGTGACTCGGTCCTACCGAGTTCACTAGTTTAGGTTCCAAAACTGCTTCGGTATCACCGAGTTTGAAAATCGGTAGATCCGAGATGATTTCAGTGGGAAACTAAAACTAAGTTTTTGGATCATTCTTTTTGCAAAAATCTCTGCATTTTGTGATGCTCATCTTTTCTACCTCATCTATAAACTGTTCACAGGGTCAGCAGTCAGAGTTTGCAGCATGTCTGATCACAGTGACAGCCAGAACATGTCAGAGCAGCAGGTGCACATGAGTGAGGGCACTAGTCCCTCCAGCTCTTCAGATGAGGGCAGCAGGAGAACCCCTAGCAACTTGCCAAAAGCTGCCACCAGACAGAAGAAGAAGAGAACTTCAGACTCCGAAGATGAAGATTATGTGGCAGAGGAAGAGGCCACATCAAAGAGAGTCGAGCCAGCTCAAGGCACAAAGCCAGGTCTAAAGATCAAAAGGCCAACAGGCAGGTAGCCTATGTCAAAGGCTAGAGCTTCAACTGAGAAGCCCACTCCCAAAGAGCCAGTTGTTGCTGAAGGCAAGAAGAGGAAGGAAAGGGTTAAGAAGACTGTAGCCAGAGTGCTTGGAAAGGATTCCATCATGGAAGAGGAAGAGGAAGAAGAGGTAGCTGCACCAGCACCCAAGGCACCCAAGCTGATGGGTGATGCCATAAGATCAGGGGCTACTGCATCTAAGCCCAAAGCTACCTCCAAGCCAAAACCAAAGAGGAATACAAGGAGCATTCCTGCAGCTGAGAAGAACAAGGCCCCAGTGCCTGAGACTGTTGCTGAAGAAGAGGATGAAGAGCAAGTTCTTAGAAAGCTCAAGCCCAAGATCCCAGACCACAATGATGCTCATCCTGTGGCTGAGGACATGAAGCTCAGGAGAGATTCAGGGCTAAGGAAGTGGAGATAAGCAGACCCGTATGCTTCAAGGAGAAGGACTGCTGTGGATTACAGATTTCACACCAAGGAACAGCAGGACTTCTATGAGACAGTGCTGCTAGATAAGAAGCCCATTGTTTGTGACATGAGATGGGTCGACTGGACCTACATGAAGGAAAATGAGGAGCACTACCCTGGAGTGTATGACAGCTTTAGTGCTTGTGGAGTTGCTGACTTTGTTGGGCAGAAGCTCACAAAGTGGAATGAGGAGCTTATAATGCAGTTCTACTCCACATCACATTTTTATTCAAATGGGAGGATCACATGGATGTCTGAGGGTACAAGGTACCAATCCACAGTTGCTGAGTGGGCATAGATCATTAATGCCCCAGAGGAGCATGATGATGATTTGGACATATATGCCAAGAAGAAGATGGACCATAACTCTATGTCCAATATGTACAAGGAAATTCCCAATGAAGCTCTTGACACCTTCAAATTTGGGTCTGTGCATTACCTTCTGTCAGGGCTGCCAACTATCAATTGGATCTTGAGGCACACCTTATTGCCCAAGTCTGGAGATCACAAGATGATCAGAGGCCATGCTATCAACTTGCTACATGTATTTGATGTGCCTCAGAAGTTCAAGGTGATGAGCCTCATAGTGGAAACTATCAAAAGGACTGCAGCAGATCAGAAGAGGAGTTGCGGATATGCCCCTCAGATCCAGGAGCTCATTAACTCCAAGATGGGCACGGGCATATATTTATTGGACAAGGAACACCTGCCCATCCGTCCAGATTTTGAGGACAATCAAGTTGTCATGACTGAGAACGAGCCATCATCTGCCCAAGCATACGTAAAGAAGGAGAAGGCAAGGAAGGAGAAAGCTACCAAGATGCCAACTCAAGAGGAGGCATCTGAGTATTTCTTGAAGACCAAACAAGAGCAGCTTGGTTACCTGATTGCATCCACCCTGCGAATTGAGCAAGGACTAGCCACCCTAACTCAAAACCAGGCAAGCCTAGAGAGAATCATGGAACAAAAGTTCTATGACTTGGATGTCAAGGTAACGGAGATTCAGTCTGCAGTGGAGCAGCTCCAAGATGATATGCAGGAGAGGAGAGGCAGGACTACCACTCATGCCTTTGCCAGAGTGCCACGAGGTCCGAGGTCGTCTGCCGTGCCAGTTGCTGACACAAGAGCCACCACCTCAGCACCAGCTACAGCCTCAGTTCCACCAGCTCCAGCATCTACTTCAGCTCCAACTCCAGCGTCTACTTCAGCGTCTACAGAAGCCTTCGTCCTTGGAGTGATCCGGACTCCACCACCACCAGAAGATCAAGCCTGAGCGTCGATCTAGTACTATGCATTTTCTAGGAACTTTTTGGTAACTTGTTGCCAAAGGGGGAGAAAAATGTATAGATCATAGGCTTCGAGAGAGAGAGTGTTGCTTTTCTCTCTTGCTTTATTTGGTGTTTTTTTCGAACTTTGTTTGCTTTTGAGTGCTTGAGATACTATGTCATTATTTGTGAGACAAGGATGATCATGTGTTTGATCATAAGCTACACTTAATGCTTGCTTAATGCTATTATCTTATCTATCTTATGTGATCTTTCACTATTCTTGGTGATGAGTGCATGTATTTCATTCTTATCATTTTAAGCGCTCCACCAAGATGTATGTGACATGGAAGAGTAACCCATGACTCTAACTCCTTGTGCATTTGCAGTCCAAAGCAAATTTTAAATATGCACAAATTTAGGGGGAGCTCTTACTTATCACATACTTCTCAAAGCGACGATATATTTCATGCTTATTATCATTTGTCGAAGCTTTGATCTATATGTTGTCATCAATTACCAAAAAGGGGGAGATTGAAAGTGCAACTATCCCTAGGTTTTGGTAATTCATAACAACATATAGCTCATTGAGCTAATGCTATTCCAAGATGATTATTTCAGGAAAGCTCAATGATTGGCATGGCATGGATGTGAAAGTGGAACCCTCAAAATGCTAAGGAAAAAGGATTGGCTCAAGCTCAAAAGCTCAAGACTCTTCATTTTATATTTTAGTGATCCAAGATCACATTGAGTCTTTAGGAAAAGCCAATACTATCAAGGAGGGATGAGGTGTTGCCTAATGAGCCTCTTGCTTCATGTGCTTAGTGATATGCTCCAAAAACCCTAAACTACTTTCCCATATCCACATTTGACCTAAACCCTAAGCCAAACTCGGTCCTACCAATTCTTCCTATCCGGCGCCACCGAGTTTCACTTGTCATTAGCCACTGCCAAACCCTATCAAATCGGTTCTACCGATAGGGATCTCGGTCTCACCGAGATGGGATTGCAAACTCTCTGTTTCCCTTTCGTAACTTTTTGGTCTCACCGAAAGAGCGAATCGGTCCCACCGAGATTGCAATGTAAATTCAGTGTTTCCCCTTTGTAACTTTTCGGTCTCACCGAAAGAGCAAATCGGTCCCACCGAGTTTTCCTGACCAACTCTCTGGTTAGCTAATTACCAAATTCGGCCTCACCGAGTTTGTGTAATCGGTCTCACCGAGATTACGTTATGCCCAAACCCTAACCATATCGGTCCTACCGAGTTGCATGTCAGTCCCACCGAAAATCTGTAACGGTTGGATTTTGTGTGGAGGCTATATATATACCCCTCCACCTCCTCTTCATTCGAGGAGAGAGCTATCAGAACACATACACCATTTCAACTCATATGTTCTGAGAGAGAACCACCTACTCATGTGTTGAGACCAAGATATTCCATTCCTACCATATGAATCTTGATCTCTAGCCTCTCCAAGTTGCTTTCCACTCAAATCTTCTTTCCACCAAATCCAAATCCTATGAGAGAGAGTTGAGTGTTGGGGAGACTATCATTTGAAGCACAAGAGCAAGGAGTTCATTACCTACACACCATTTGTTACTTCTTGGAGAGTGCTGTCTCCTAGATTGGCTAGGTGTCACTTGGGAGCCTCCGACAAGATTGTGGAGTTGAACCAAGGAGTTTGTAAGGGCAAGGAGATCGCCTACTTCGTGAAGATCTACCGCTAGTGAGGCAAGTCCTGTGTGGGCGATGGCCATGGTGGGATAGACAAGGTTGCTTCTTCGTGGACCCTTTGTGGGTGGTTGCTTCTTCGTGGACCCTTCGTGGGTGGAGCCCTGTGTGGACTCGCGCAACCGTTACCCTTTGTGGGTGAAGCCCTGTGTGGACTCTCGCAACCGTTACCCTTTGTGGGTTGAAGTCTCCATCAACGTGGATGTAGGATAGCACCACCTATCCGAACCACGGGAAAAACATCCGTGTCTCCAATTGCGTTTGAATTCTCCAAACCCTTCCCTTTACATTCTTGCAAGTTGCATGCTTTACTTTCCGCTGCCAATGTACTCTTTGCATGCTTGCTTGAATTGTGTGATGATTGCTTGACTTGTCCTAAAATAGCTAAAATCTGCCAAGAACTAAAATTGGGAAAAGGTCAAGTTTTTATTTGGTCAAGTAGTCTAATCACCCCCCTCTAGACATACTTTCGATCCTACACATATCACGTTGTGGTTTTGGCATAGGTAAGAAACGTTCTTGCTAGAAACCTATATCAGCCACGTAAAACATGCAACAACAATTAGAGGACATCTAACTTGTTTTTGCAGGGTATGCTATGTGATGTGATATGGCCAAAAGGATGTGATGAATGATATATGTGATGTATGAGATTGATCATGTTCTTGTAATAGGAATCACGACTTGCATGTCGATGAGTATGACAACCGGCAGGAGCCATAGGAGTTGTCTTAATTTATTTATGACTTGCGTGTCAATGAAAATGCCATGTAATTACTTTACTTTATTGCTAACCGTTAGCCATAGTAGTAGAAGTAATAGTTGGCTAGGCAACTTCATGAAGACACGATGATGGAGATCATGATGATGGAGATCATGGTGTCATCCGGTGACGATGGTGTTCATGCCGCGCCTCGAAGATGGAGATCAAAGGCGCAAGATGATATTGGCCATATCATGTCACTTTATGATTTGCATGTGATGTGTGTCATGTTTACATCTTATTTGCTTAGAACGACGGTAGCATAAATAAGATGATCCCTCACTAAAATTTCAAGAAAGTGTTCCCCCTAACTGTGCACCATTGCTAAGGTCCATTGTTCCGAAGCACCACGTGATGATCGGGTGTGATAGGTTCTAACGTTCGCATACAACGGGTGTAAGCCAGATTTACACACGCAATACACTTGGGTTAACTTGACGAGCCTAGCATGTACAGACATGGCCTCGGAACACGGAAGACCAAAAGGTTAAACATGAGTCGTATAGTGGATACGATCAACATGAAGATGTTCACCAATGATGACTAGTCCGTCTCACGTGATGATCGGACACGACCTAGTTGACTCGGATCATGTATCACTTAGATGACTAGAGGGATGTCTATCTAAGTGGGAGTTAATTGAATAATTTGATTAGACAAACTTAATTATCATGAACATAGTCAAAAGGTCTTTGCAAATTATGTCGTAGCTCATGCTTTGGTTCTACTGTTTTAGATATGTTCCTAGAAAAAAATTAGTTGAGAGTTGACAGTAGCAATTATGCGGACTGGGTCCGTGAACCGAGGATTGTCCTCATTGCTGCACAGAAGGGTTATGTCCTTAATGCACCGCTCAGTGTGTTGAACCTCGAGCATCGTATATAGATGTTGGGAAACATCTGACATACACGTTTTGATGACTACGTGATATTTCAGTACGTAATACTAACCGTTTAGAATTGTGGCACCAAAGACGTTTTTGGAATGTCGCAAAACATATGAGATGTTCCAAAGACTAAAATTGGGATTTCACACTAGTGCCCACGTCAAGAGGTATGAGACCTCTGACAAGTTTCTTAAGCCTGCAAACTAAGGGAGAAAAGCTCAATTATTGAGCATCTGCTCAGATTGTCTGAGTACTGCAATCGCTTGAATCGAGTGGCAGTTAATCTTCCAGATGAGATAGTGATGATTCTCCATAGTCACTGCCACCAAGCTATTGGAGCTTCGTGATGAACTATAACATATCAGGGATAGACATGATGATCCTTGAGCAACTCGCGATGTTTGACACCGCGAAAGTAGAAATCAAGTAGGAGCATCAATTGTTGATGGTTAAACCACTAGTTTCAAGAAGGGCAAGGGTAAGACGGGATACTTCATTAGACGGCAAATCCGTTTCTGCTCTAGTGAAGAAACCAAGGTTGAACCAAACCCGAGACTAAGTGCTTCTGTAATGAGGGGAACGGTCACTGAAGCAGAACTACCCTAGATACTTGGTAGATGAGAAGGCTGGCAAGGTCGGCAAAAGTATTTTGGAAATACGTTATATTAATGTGTACTTTACTAGTACTCCTAGTAGCACCAGGGTATTAAAATACCAGTTCAGTTGCTAAGTGTTAGTAACTCGAAATAAAAGGCTACGAAATAAACGGAGACTAGCTGAAGGTGAGATTACGATATGTGTTGGAAGTGTTTCCAAGGTTGATGTGATCAAGCATCGCATGCTCCCTCTACCATCGAGATTGGTGCTAAACCTAAATAATTGTTATTTGGTGTTTGCATTGAGCATAGACATGATTGGATTATGTTTATCGCAATACGGTTATTCATTTAAGGAGAATAATGGTTACTCTGTTTATTTGAATAATACCTTCAATGGTCTTGCACCTAAAATGAATGGTTTATTGAATCTCGATCGTAGTGATACACATGTTCATGCCAAAAGATATAAGATAGTAATGATAGTACCACATACTTGTGGCACTGCCATTTGAGTCGTGTTGGTATAAAACGCATGAAGAAGCTCCATGTTGATGGATCTTTGGACTCACTCGTTTTTGAAAAGATTGAGACATGCGAACCATGTCTATTGGTAGATATGCATGAAGAAACTCCATGCAGATGGATCGTTTGGACTCACTTGATTTTGAATCACTTAAGACATGCAAATCATACCACATGGGCAAGATGACTGAAAGGCCTCATTTTCAGTAAGATGGAACAAGAAAGCAACTTGTTGGAAGTAATACATTTTGATGTGTGCAGTCCAATAAGTGCTGAGGCACGCAGTGGATATCGTTATGTTCTTACTTCACATATGATTTGAGTAGATGCTGAGTATATTTACTTGATGAAACACAAGTCTGAATTATTGAAAGGTTTAAGTAATTTCAGAGTGATGTTGAAGATCATCGTGACAAGATGATAAAATGTCTATGATATGATCATAGAGATGAATATCTGAGTTACGAGTTTGGCACACAATTAAGACATTGTGGAAATTGTTTCACAACTAATACCGCCTGGACCACCATAGTGTGATGGTGTGTCCGAACATCACAACTGCACCCTATTGGATATGGTGCATACCATGATGTCTCTTATCGAATTACCACTATCGTCTATGGGTTAGGCATTGGAGACAGCCGCACTCACTTTAAATAGGGCACCACACAATTCCGTTGAGACGACACCGTATGAACTATGGTTTAGAGAAACCTAAGCTATCGTTTCTTAAAAGTTTGGGGCTGCGATGCTTATGTGAAAAAAAGTTTCAGGCTGATAAGCTCGAACCCAAAGCGGATAAATGCATCTTCATAGAATACCCCAAAATAGTTGGGTATACCTCCTATTTCAGATCCGGAAGCAAAAGTGATTGTTTCTAGAAACGGGTCCTTTCTCGAGGAAAAGTTTCTCTCGAAAGAATTGAGTGGGAGGATGGTGGAGACTTGATGAGGTTATTGAACTATCACTTCAACTAGTGTGTAGCAGGGCACAGGAAGTTGTTCCTGTGGCACCTACACCAATTGAAGTGGAAGCTTATGATAGTGATCATGAAACTTCGGATCAAGTCACTACTAAACCTCATAGGTCGACAAGGATGCATACTACTTCAGAGTGGTACGTAATCCTGTCTTGGAAGTCATGTTGCTAGACAACAATGAACCTACGAGCTATGGAGAAGTGATGGTGGGCCCAGATTCTGAAGAATGGCTCAAAGCCATAAAATCCGAGAGAGGATCCATGTATAAAACAAAGTATAGACTTTGAAAGAACTACTTGATGGTCATAAGGCTGTTAGGTGCAGATGGATTTTAAAAGGAAGACAGACAATGATGGTAAGTGTCACCATTAAGAAAGCTCGACTTGTCGTTAAGATATTTCCCGACAAGTTCAAGGAGTTGACTACGATGAGACTTTCTCACTCGTAGCGATGCTAAGAGTCTGTTGGAATTATGTTAGCAGTTACTACATTATTTATGAAATCATGCAGATAGGATGTCATAACATTGTTTCCTCGACATTTTTCTTGAGGAAAGGTTGTATGTGATACAACCAGAAGGTTTTGTCAATGCAGAAAGATGCTGACAAGTATGCAAAGCTCCAACAATCCTTCTAAGGACTGGAGTAAGCATCTCGGAGTTGGAATGTACGCTTTGATGAGATGATCAAAGATTTTGGGTTTATACAAGGTTTATGAGAAACTTGTATTTCCAAAGAAGTGAGTGGGAGCACTATAGAATTTTTGATGAGTATATGTTGTTAACATATTGTTGATCAAAAATGATGTAGAATTTCTGGAAGCATGCAAGGTTATTTGAAAAGTGTTTTTCGATGGAAAACTTGGATTAAGCTACTTGAACATTGAGCATCAAGATCTCTAAGGATAGATAAAAAACGCTTAATAGTACTTTCAAATGAATACATACCGTGACAAGATTTTGAAGGAGTTCAAAATAGATCAGCAAAGAAGGAGTTCTTGGCTGTGTTACAAGGTGTGAGTATTGAGTAAGACTCAAGACCTGACCACGGCAGAAGAGAGAGAAAGGACGAAGGTCGTCCCCTATGCTTTAGACGTAGGCTCTATAGTATGCTATGCTGTGTACCGCACTTGAAGTGTGCCTTGCCATGAGTCAGTCAAGGGGTACAAGAGTGATCCAGGAATGGATCACACGACAACGGTCGAACTTATCCTTAGTACCTAGTGCACTAAGGAATTTTCTCGATTATGGAGGTGGTTAAAGAGTTCGTCGTAAAGGGTTACACCAATGCAAACTTTGACACTAATCGGATGACTCTGAGGAGTAAACTGGATTCGTATAGTAGAGCAGTTATTTGGAATAGCTCCAAGTAGCGCGTGGTAGCTGCATCTACAAGATGACATAAAGATTTGGAAAGCACACATGGATCTGAAAGGTTCAGACCCATTGACTGATAAACCTCTCTCACAAGCGAGATATGAACATACCCCATGGGGGTTGGATTCATTACAATCACATAGTGATGTGAACTAGATTATTGACTCTAGTGCAAGTGGGAGACTGTTGGAAATATGCCCTAGAGGCAATAATAAAATGGTTATTATTGTATTTCCTTGTTCATGATAATTGTCTATTGTTCATGCTATAATTGTATTAACCGGAAACCGTAATACATGTGTGAATACATAGAACACAACATGTCCCTAGTAAGCCTCTAGTTGACTAGCTCGTTGATCAATAGATGGTCATGGTTTCCTGACCATGGACATTGGATGTCATTGATAACGGGATCACATCATTAGGAGAATGATGTGATGGACAAGACCCAATCCTAAGCCTAACACAAGATCGTGTAGTTCGTATGCTAAAGCTTTTCTAATGTCAAGTATCATTTCCTTAGACCATGAGATTGTGCAACTCCCGGATACCATAGGAATGCTTTGGGTGTGCCAAATGTCACAACGTAACTGGGTGGCTATAAAGGTGCACTACGGGTATATCTGAAAGTGTCTGTTGAGTTGGCATGAATCGAGACTGGGATTTGTCACTCCGTGTAAACGGAGAGGTATCTCTGGGCCCACTCGGTAGGACATCATCATAATGTGCACAATGTGACCAAGGAGTTGATCACGGGATGATGTGTTACGGAACGAGTAAAGAGACTTGCCGGTAATGAGATTGAACAAGGTATCGGGATACCGACAATCGAATCTCGGACAAGTACTATACCGGTACACAAAGGGAATTGTATACGGGATTGACTGAATCCTTGACATCGTGGTTCATCCGATGAGATCATCATGGAACATGCGGGAGCCAACATGGGTATCCAGATCCCGCTGTTGGTTATTGACCAGAGAGATGTCTCGGTCATGTCTGCATGATTCCCGAGCCCGTAGGGTCTACACACTTAAGGTTTGATGACGCTAGGGTTATAGGGAAGGTATGTACGCGGTTACCGAATGTTGTTCGGAGTCCTGGATGAGATCCCGGACGTTACAAGGAGTTCCGGAATGGTCCGTAGGTAAAGATTTATATATGGAAAGTTGTTGTTCGGGTTCCAGGAAAAGTTCAGTCTTTTTCCGGTATTGTACCGGGAAGCTTCCGGAAGGTTCCGGAGGACTCCGGAGGGGTCCGGAGGTCCGGAAAATGTTCCACCATGTCCAATACAACAGAATGGGCTATAGGGGGGGCTCCCTAGCCTTCATGGGCCAGGGGCACCAGCCCCCCCAAGGCCCATGCGCATGGGAGAGGGGAAACCCTAAGGGGGAGGGCCTCCACTTGACTTGGGAGGCACTCCTCCCCCCTTGGCCGCCGCCCCCAACCCTAGATGGGATCTAGGGGGGCCGGCCCCCTCTCTCCCCACCTATAAATAGTGGAGGGGTGGGAGGGCGGCCAGACCCATGCACCTGGTGCAGCCCCCTCCCCTCCAATACCCCCTCCTCCTTGTCGTAGTGCTTGGCGAAGCCCTGCTGGAGTACCGCGCTCCTCCACCACCACCACGCCGTCGTGCTGCTGCTGGACGGAGTCTTCCCCAACCTCTCCCTCTCTCCTTGCTGGATCAAGGCATGAGAGACGTCACCGGGCTGTACGTGTGTTGAACGCGGAGGCGCCGTTGTTCGGCGCTTAGATCGGAATCGACCGCGATCTGAATGGCTGCGTGTACGACTCCACCAACCGCGTTCTCGCAACGCTTCCGCTTAGCAATCTACAAGGGTATGTAGATGCACTCCTCTCTCTCGTCGCTAGTCTCTCCATAGACTGATCTTGGTGACACATAGGAATTTTATTTGAATTTCTGCTACGATCCCCAACAAGAGTGCTCGCGGAGCAAGAGGCTTCTGCGCCACGCAGCGTGTCGACACAGACGCCATCCGGCATGCCGGGCTGGCTGCGTTCGCTGGGAAGGAAAAGGGTTCCCATCCAGAACCTTTTTCCGGACAACTATGCACCTTGCCCCATGGTGGGCACCAAATGCCGGGGTTGTGATGCGACATATGCCAAAGGATGGCTAATCATGGAGAGGGACAAGAGTACATCGCCGGGCTCTAGAAGCGGGAGTGAGCAAGATTGCATACGCCTACGGATCTTACCCAGGTTCGGGGCTCTCCTAGGAGATAACACCCCTAGTCCTGCTCTGCGGGGGTCTCCGCATGATCACTATCTCAATAATGGTAGCTACAAGATTGCTCCTTGAGTTGTTTAGCTTGAGGAGGAAGAAGAACAAGGCTAGCCCTACTTCCCCTCTCTATGTGTGTGTGACTTGAGATTCTGAACCCTTTGCATGGGTGGCCTGGGGGCTTATATAGGCCTACCCCCTAGGGTATAATGGTAATCCAACCGGGTGTAGGATCCAGCCCTCAGTCTCTCTAAACGCCGGCTTCTCCGCCAGCTGCTGGGGCCCGCCGCTTGGTGGGTCCCGCCGGCTACCGTGTACTCGCCCGACAGGCCGCGCCCGCCACTTGCGGGTCTGGTTGATCACTCCGCAATGTATCCTTGCTACTGGTGACGGATGCTTTGTCGGGGCATGGCTACAATACCGCCGCCAAGTGGGAGTTCATTGTTGCCACTCCCCATTTCCTTTGGTTAATGACGCACGAACTTCAAGGGGGAGGGGGCCACCTGCTGGGAGGCAGCCCGCCCCGATTATCGCCTTCTAGGAATCTGTCGCCCTCTGGGCTCGCCGACAGGTAGGGCCCGCCGCCTGCAGGCCGTACCTACAGGCTATCGTGGGAGCATACCTCCCTAGGTGATAAGTGATGTCATGGGCAACGTGGCTATAGTACCCCGCCGGGTGGGGGGCGTCCACCAGGTACGCCCGTACTATAGCAGCGCTCAGCCCAGGATTCGGGGGTGGCAGGTTGCACTGTAGCCACGCCCCGTCCTCTCATAGTTATGTGGGTGCAAACTTTGAGGGCACGAGGGGCCGCCTACTAGAAGCCAGCCGCCTCGTAGCCGCCTTCTGGTATCCTGCTGCCTTCTAGCAGCCGGCCACTTGGATCAGCCGGCTCAAGGGAGCAGTCGTTCGTCTGGGAGGTGTGGGGGGCGCAGTCGGCCCCGATGTCTTGAAATACCATGGGGGGCTGATGAGGCTACCCATGCTCATTTACTCTGACAAGAACCATCCCTTAGCTTAGCATAATGATCGTTTAGTTTTATTGTTGTTGCTTTCTTCATGACTTATACATGTTCCTCTGACTATGAGATTATGCAACTCCCGAATACCGGCTGAACAACTTGTGTGCTATCAAACATCACAACGTAACTGGGTGATTATAAAGATGCTCTACAGGTGTCTCCAAAGGTGTTTGTTGGGTTGGCATAGATCGAGATTAGGATTTGTCAGTCCGAGTATCGGAGTGGTATCTCTGGGTCCTCTCGGTAATGCATATCACTATAAGCCTTGCAAGCAATGTGACTAATGAGTTAGTTGCAGGATGATGCATTATGGAACGAGTAAAGAGACTTACCGGTAACGAGATTGAACTAGGTATGATGATACCGACGACCGAATCTCGAGCAAGTAACATACCAATGACAAAGGGAATAACGTATGTTGTTATGCGGTTTGACTGATAAAGATCTTCGTAGAATATGTAGGAGCCAATATGAGCATCTAGGTTCCACTATTGTTTATTGACCAGAGATGTGTCTCGGTCATGTCTACATAGTTCTCAAACCCGTAGCGTCCGCACGCTTAACGTTCGATGACGATTTATATTATGAGTTATGTGATTTGATGACTAAAGTTTGTTCGAAGTCCCGAATGAGATCGCTGACATGACGAGGAGTCTCGAAATGGTCAAGAGATAAAGATCGATATATTGGAAGGCTATATTCGGACATCGGAATGGTTCCGAGTGATTCGGGTATTTTTTAGAGTACCGGAGACTTACAGGAATTCGCCGGGGGAAGTTAATGGGCCTTATTGGGCTTTAGTGGAGAGACGGAAGAAGGGCCACGAGGTGGTGCACACCTCCCCCCTACCCAAACCGAATTGGACAAGGGGTGGGGCGCGGCCCCCCTTTCCTTCTCCCTCTCCTTCCTTTCCTTCTTTCCTACTCCGAGAAGGAAAGGGAATCCTACTAGGACTTGGGAGTCCTAGTAGGACTCCCTACACTTGGCGGGCCCCTAGGAGGGTCGGCCTCTCTATCTCCCCCTCCTTTATATACGTGGGCAGGGGCACCCCTGATGTCTACTACACAATCTTCTTCTTGTAGACGTTGTTGGGTCTCCAAGTGCAGAGGTTTGTAGGACAGTAGCAAATTTCCCTCAAGTGGATGATCTAAGGTTTATCAATCCATGGGAGGCGTAGGATGAAGATGGTATCTTTCAAACAACCCTGCAACCAAATAGCAAAGAGTCTCTTGTGTCCCCAACACACCCAATACAATGGTAAATTGTATAGGTGCACTAGTTCGGCGAAGAGATGGTGATACAAGTGCAATATGGATGGTAGATATAGGTTTTTGTAATCTAAAAATATAAAAACAGCAAGGTAACTAATGATAAAAGTGAGCGTAAACGGTATTGCAATGCTAGGAAACAAGGTCTAAGGTTCATACTTTCACTAGTGCAAGTTCTCTCGACAATAATAACATAATTGGATCATATAAGTATCCCTCAACATGCAACAAAGAGTCACTCCAAAGTCACTAATAGTGGAGACCAAACGAAGAGATTATTGTAGGGTACGAAACCACCTCAAAGTTATTCTTTCTGATCGATCTATTCAAGAGTCCGCAGTAAAATAACACATAGCTATTCTTTCCGTTCAATCTATCCTAGATTTCGTACTAGAATAACACCTTAAGACACAAATCAACCAAAACCCTAATGTCAGCTAGATACTCCAATCTCACCTCAAGTATCCGTGGGTATGATTATACGATATGCGTCACACAATCTCAGATTCATCTATTCAACCAACGTAAAGAACTTCAAAGAGTGCCTGGAAGTTTCTACCGGAGAGTCAAGACGAAAACGTGTGCCAACCCCTATGCATAAGTTCACGAGGTCACGGAACTCGCAAGTTGATCACCAAAACATACATCAAGTGGATCACGTGAATATCCCATTGTCACCACATATAAGCACATGCAAGACACACATCAAGTGTCCTCAAATCCTTAAAGGCTCAATCCGATAAGATAACTTCAAAGGGAAAACTCAATCCATTACAAGAGAGTAGAGGGGGAGAAACATCATAAGATCCAACTATAGTAGCAAAGCTCGCGATACATCAAGATCGTGCCAAATCAAGAACACGAGAGAGAGAGAGATCAAACACATAGCTACTAGTACATACCCTCACCCCCGAGGGTGAACTACTCCCTCCTCGTCATGGAGAGCGCTGGGATGATGAAGATGGCCACCGAAGAGGGATTCCCCCCTCCGGCAGGGTGCCGGAACGGGTCTAGATTGGTTTTCGGTGGCTACAGAGGCTTGTGGCAGCTGAACTCCCGATCTAGGTTTCTTTCTAGAATTTTGGGTATATATAAGAGGTGTTGGAGTCAGGAACAAGTCAGGGGGTCTCCGAGGCGGCCATGAGGTAGGGGAGCGCACCCAGCGGGGTAGGGCGTTCCCCCACCCTCGTGGGTGCCTCGGGACTCTTCTGGCCCATCTCTGATACTCCGTGGGCTTCTTATGGTCCAAAAATCATATAAAACAAGGGAAACAAGGTCAATTGGACTCCGTTTGGTTTTCCTTTTCTGCAATACTCAAAAACAAGGAAAACACAGAAACTGGCACTGGGCTCTAGGTTAATAGGTTAGTCCCAAAAATCATATCAAATAGCATATAAATGCAAATAAAACATCCAAGATTGATAAGATAATAGCATGGAACAATAAAAAATTATAGATACGTTGGAGACATATCAACTCCAAAGGCACACCAAGTCTTCTCTTTGCCGTGTGCGGTGCCCCCCTCCACAGTTACACACCTCGGTCATATCGTCGTAGTGCTTAGGCGAAGCCCTGCGCCGGTAACTTCATCATCACCGTCGCCACGCTGTCGTGCTGATGGAACTTGTTGGGGAACGTCGTAATTTCAAAAAAATTCCTACGCACACGCAGGATCATGGTGATGCATAGCAACGAGAGGGGAGAGTCTCGTCCACATAACCTCGTAGACCGTTAAGCGGAAGCGTTATGACAACGCGGTTGATGTAGTCGTACGTCTTCACGATCGACCGATCCTCAGTACCGAACGTACGGCACCTCCGCGTTCAGCACACGTTCAGCTCGGTGACGTCCCGCAAACTCATGATCCAGTAGAGCTCGGGGAAGAGTTTCGTCAGCACGACGACGTGGTGACGATGTTGAGGAAGCTACCGTGACAGGGCTTCGCCTAAGCACCGCTACAGTATGACCGAGGTGGATTATGGTGGAGGGGGGCACCGCACACGGCTGGGAGAGATCTTTGTGATCAACTTGTGTGTCTAGAGGTGCCCCCTGCCCCTGTATATAAAGGAGGAAGGGGGAGGCTGGCCGGCCCTTGTTGGTGCGCCAGGAGGAGGAATCCTCCTCCTAGTAGGAGTAGGATTCCCCTCTTTCCTAGTCCTACTAGGAGGGGGAAAGGAAGGGAGAGAAAGAGAAGGAAAGGGGGGCGCCGCCCCCCCTCTCCTAGTCCAATTCGGACTAGAGGGGAGGGGGCGCTGTGCCTGCCCTAGGCCGGCCCCTCTCTCTTTCCCTTATGGCCCAACAAGGCCCATTAGCCCCTGGGGGGTTTCGGTAACCCCTCCGGTACTCTGGTAAAATCCCGATTTTACCCGGAACTCTTCCTTTGTCCAAATGTAGGCTTCCAATATATCAATCTTCATGTCTCGACCATTTTGAGACTCCTTGTAATGTCCATGATCATATCCGGGACTCCGAACTACCTTCGGTACATCAAAACATATAAACTCATAAAACCGATCATCCCAGAACTTTAAGTGTGCGGACCCTACGGGTTCGAGAACTATGTAGACATGACCGAGACATGTCTCCGGTTAATAACCAATAGCGGAACCTGGATGCTCATATTGGTTCCTACATATTCTACGAAGATCTTTATCGGTCAAACCACATAACACTATACGTTGTTCTCTTTGTCATCGGTATGTTACTTGCCCGAGATTTGATCGTCGGTATCCCAATACCTAGTTCAATATCATTACCGACAAGTCTCTTTACTCATTTCGTAATGCACTATCCTGCAACTAACTCATTAGTTGCATTGCTTGCAAGGCTTATAGTGATGTGCATTACTGAGAGGGCCTAGAGATACCTCTCCGACAATCAGAGTGACAAATCCTAATCTTGATCTATGCCAACTCAACAAGTACCATCGGAGACACCTATAGAGCACCTTTATAATCACCCAGTTACGTTGTGACGTTTGGTAGCACACAAAGTGTTCCTCCGGTATTCGGGAGTTGCATAATCTCATAGTCATAAGAACATGTATAAGTCATGAAGAAAGCAATAGTAGTAAAAAAAATGATCAAGTGCTAAGCTAACGGAATGGGTCAAGTCAATCACATCATTCTCCTAATGATGTGATCCCATTTATCAAATAACAACTCATGTCTATGGTTTGGAAACTTAACCATCTTTGATCAATGAGCTAGTCAAGTAGAGGCATACTAGTGACACTATGTTTGTCTATGTATTCACACATGTATTATGTTTTCGGTTAATACAATTCTAGCATGAATAATAAAAATTTATCATGAAATAAGGAAATAAATAATAACTTTATTATTGTCTCTAGGGCATCTTGCACCAGAGTCAATAATCTAGATTACACAGTAATGATTTTAACACCCATGGAGCCTTGGTGCTGATCATGTTTTGCTCGTGGAAGAGGCTTAGTCAACGGGTCTGGAACATTCAGATCTGTATGTATCTTGCAAATCTCTATGTCTCCCACCTGGACTTGATCCCGGATGGAGTTGAAGCGTCTCTTGATGTGCTTGGTTCTTTTGTGAAATCTGGATTCCTTTGCCAAGGCAATTGCACCAGTATTGTCACAAAAGATTTTCATTGGACCCGATGCACTAGGTATGACACCTAGATCAGATATGAACTCCTTCATCTAGACTCCTTCATTTGCTTCTTCCAAAACAACAATGTACTCCGCTTCACATGTAGATCCCGCCACGACGCTCTGTTTAGAACTGCTCCAACTGACAGCTCCACCGTTTAATATAAACACGTATCCGGTTTGCGATTTAGAATCGTCCGGATCAGTGCCAAAGCTTGCATCAACGTAACCATTTATGATGAGCTCTTTGTCACCTACATAAATGAGAAACATATCCTTGGTCCTTTTTAGGTACTTCAGGATGTTCTTGACCGCTGTCCAGTGATCCACTCCTGGATTACTTTGGTACCTCCCTGCTAGGTTAATAGCAAGGCACACATCAAGTCTGGTACACAACATTGCATACATTATAGAGACTATGGCTGGCATAGGGACCACTTTTCATTTTCTCTCTATCTTCTGCAGTGGTCGGGCATTGAGTTTTACTCAACTTCACACCTTGTAACACAGGCAAGAACCCTTTCTTAGCTTGATCCATTTTGAACTTTTTCAAAACTTTATCAAGGTATGTGCTTGGTGAAAGTCCAATTAAGCGTCTTGATCTATCTCTATAGATCTTGATGCCCAATATATAAGCAGCTTCACCAAGGTCTTTCATTGAAAAACTTTTATTCAAGTATCCTTTTATGCTATCAAGAAATTCTATATCATTTCCAATCAACAATATGTCATTCACATATAATATTAGAAATGCTACAGAGCTCCCACTCACTTTCTTGTAAAAACAGGCTTCTCCAAAAGTCTGTATAAAACCATATGCTTTGATCACACTATCAAAACATTTATTCCAACTCCGAGAGGCTTGCACCAGTCCATAAATGGATCCCTGGAGCTTGCACACTTTGTTAGTACCCTTTGGATCGATAAAAACTTCAGGTTGCATCATATACAACTCTTCTTCCAGAAATCCATTTAGGAATGCAGTCTTTACATCCATTTGCCAAATTTCATAATCATAAAATGCGGCAATTGCTAACATGATTCAGACGGACTTAAGCATCGCTACAGGTGAGAAGGTCTCATCGTAGTCAACTCCTTGAACTTGTCGAAAACCTTTCGCAACAAGTTGAGCTTTATAGACTGTAACATTACCGTCAGTGTTAGTCTTCTTCTTGAAGATCCATTTATTCTCAATGGCTTGCCGATCATCGGGAAAGTCAACCAAAGTCCACACTTTGTTCTCATACATGGATCCCATCTCAGATTTCATGACCTCAAGCCATTTTGTGGAATCTGGGCTCATCATCGTTTCCTCATAGTTCGTAGGTTCGTCATGGTCAAGTAACATGACTTCCAGAACAGGATTACCGTACCACTCTGGTGCGGATCTTTCTCTGGTTGACCTACGAGGTTCGGTAGTAACTTGATCTGAAGTTTCATGATCATCATCATTGGCTTCCTCACTAATTGGTGTAGGTGTCACAGGAACCGGTTTCTGTGACGAACTACTTTCCAATAAGGAGCAGGTACAATTACCTCATCAAGTTCTACTTTCCTCCCACTCACTTCTTTCGAGAGAAACTCCTTCTCTAGAAAGGATCCATTCTTAGCTATGAATGTCTTGCCTTCGGATCTGTGATAGAAGGTGTACCCAACAGTTTCCTTTGGGTACCCTATGAAGACACATTTCTCCGATTTGGGTTCGAGCTTATCAGGTTGAAGCTTTTTCACATAAGCATCGCAGTCCCAAACTTTAAGAAACGACAACTTTGGTTTCTTGCCAAACCATAGTTCATAAGGCGTCGTCTCAACGGATTTTGATGGTGCCCTATTTAACGTGAATGCAGCTGTCTCAAAAGCATAACCCCAAAACGATAGCGGTAAATCAGTAAGGGACATCATAGATCGCACCATATTTAGTAAAGTACGATTACGACGTTCGGACACACCATTACGCTATGGTGTTCCGGGTGGCGTGAGTTGCGGAACTATTCCACATTGTTTCAAATGTAGACCAAACTCGTAACTCAAATATTCTCCTCCACGATCAGATCGTAGAAACTTTATTTTCTTGTTATGATGATTTTCCACTTCACTCTGAAATTCTTTGAACTTTTCAAATGTTTTAGACTTATGTTTCATCAAGTAGATATACCCATATCTGCTCAAATCATCTGTGAAGGTGAGAAAATAACGATACCCGCCGCAAGCCTCAATATTCATTGGACCACATACATCAGTATGTATGATTTCCAACAAATCTGTTGCTCGCTCCATAGTTCCGGAGAACGACGCTTTAGTCATCTTGCCCATAAGGCATGGTTCGCAAGTACCAAGTGATTCATAATCAAGTGATTCCAAAAGTCCATCAGTATGGAGTTTCTTCGTGCGCTTTATACCAATATGACCCAAATGGCAGTGCCACAAATAAGTTGCACTATCATTATCAACTCTGCATCTTTTGGCTTCAACATTATGAATATGTGTATCACTAGTATCGAGATTCAACAAAAATAGACCACTCCTCAAGGGTGCATGACCATAAAAGATATTACTCATATAAATAGAACAACCATTATTCTCAGATTTAAATGAATAACTGTCTCGTATCAAACAAGATCCAGATATAATGTTCATGCTTAACGCTGGCACCAAATAACAATTATTTAGGTCTAAAATTAATCCCGAAGGTAGATGTAGAGGTAGTGTGCTGACGGCGATCACATCGACTTTGGAACCATTTCCCACGCGCATCATCACCTCGTCCTTAGCCAGTCTCCGCTTAATCCGTAGTCCCTGTTTCGAGTTGCAAATATTAGCAACAGAACCAGTATCAAATACCCAGGTGCTACTGCGAGCTCTGGTAAGGTACACATCAATAACATGTATATCACATATACCTTTGTTCACCTTGCCATCCTTCTTATCCACCAAATACTTGGGGCAGTTCCGCTTCCAGTGACCAGTCTGTTTGCAGTAGAAGCACTCAGTCTCAGGCTTAGGTCCAGACTTGAGTTTCTTCTCCCGAGCAACAACTTATTTGCTGTTCTTCTTGAAGTTCCCCTTCTTCTTCCCTTTACCCTTTTTCTTGAAACTGGTGGTTTTGTTAACCATCAACACTTGATGCTCCTTTTTGATTTCTACCTCCGCAACCTTTAGCATCACGAAGAGCTCGGGAATTGTCTTATTCATCCCTTGCATATTATAGTTCGTCATGAAGCTTTTGTAGCTTGGTGGCAGTGATCGAATAACTGTCAATGAAATTATTAACAGGAAGATTAACTCCCAGTTGAGTCAAGTGATTATGATACCCAGACATTTTGAGTATATGCTCATTGGCAGAACTATTCTCCTCCATCTTGCAGCTATAGAACTTATTGGAGACTTCATATCTCTCAATCCGTGCATTTGCTTGAAATATTAACTTCAACTCCTGGAACTTATATCATGAACTTAGTACCTGGAACTTGATGCTCCATGACGTTCAAAACATCATTGAAGTCCCGGTTCTAAGCCGTAAAGCATGGCACACTGAACTATCAAGTAGTCATAAGCTTTACTCTGCCGGACGTTCTTAACGTCATCAACAGCATCTGCAGCAGGCCTGACACCCAGCGGTGCTTCCAGGACGTAATTCTTCTGTGCAGCAATGAGGATAATCCTCAAGTTACGGACCCAGTTCGTGTAATTGCTACCATCATCTTTCAACTTTGCTTTCTCAAGGAACGCATTAAAATTCAACAGAACAACAACACGGGCCATCTATCTAGGACAACATAGATAAGCAAAATATTGTCAGGTACTAAGTTCATGATAAATTTAAGTTCAATTAATCATATTACTTAAGAACTCCCACTTAGATAGACATCCCTCTAATCATCTAAGTGATCACGTGATCCGTATCAACTAAACCATGTCCGATCATCATGTGAGATGCAGTAGTTTTCAATGGTGAACATCACTATGTTGATCATATCTACTATATGATTCATGCTCGACCTTTCGGTCTCAGTGTCCCGAGGCCATATCTGCATATGCTAGGCTCGTCAAGTTTAACCCGAGTATTCTGCGTGTGCAAAACTGGCTTGCACCCGTTGTAGATGGACGTAGAGCTTATCACACCCGATCATCACGTGGTGTCTCGACACGACGAACTTTGGCAACGGTGCATACTCAGGGAGAACACTTTTATCTTGAAATTTAGTGAGAGATCATCTTATAATGCTACCATCAATCAAAGCAAAATAAGATGCATAAAAGATAAATATCACATGCAATCAATATAAGTGATATGATATGGCCATCATCATCTTGTGCTTTTGATCTCCATCTCCGAAGCACTGTCATGATCACCATCGTCACCGGCGCGACACCTTGATCTCCATCGTAGCATCGTTGTCGTCTCGCCAACTATTGCTTCTACGACTATCGCTACCGCTTAGTGATAAAGTAAAGCAATTACAGTGCGATTGCATTGCATACAATAAAGCGACAACCATATGGCTCCTGCCAGTTGCCGATAACTCCGATACAAAACATGATCATCTCATACAATAAATATAGCATCATGTCTTGACCATATCACATCACAACATGCCCTGCAAAAACAAGTTAGACGTCCTCTACTTTGTTGTTGCAAGTTTTACGTGGCTGCTACGGGCTGACCAAAACCGTTCTTACCTACGCATCAAAACCACAATGATAGTTCGTCAAGTGAGTGCTGTTTTAACCTTCTCAAGGACCGGGCGTAGCCACACTCGGTTCAACTAAAGTTGGAGAAACTGACACCCACCAGCCACCTATGTGCAAAGCACGTCGGTAGAACCAGTCTCGCGTAAGCGTACACATAATGTCGGTCCAGGCCGCTTCATCAAACAATACCGCCGAACCAAAGTATGATATGCTGGTAAGCAGTATGACTTGTATCATCCACAACTCACTTGTGTTCTACTCGTGCATATAACATCTACGCATAAAACCAGGCTCGGATGCCACTATTGGGGAACGTAGTAATTTCAAAAAATTTCCTACGCGCACGCAGGATCATGGTGATGCATAGCAACGAGAGGGGAGAGTGTCGTCCACGTACCCTCGTAGACCGTTAAGCGGAAGCGTTATGACAACGCGGTTGATATAGTCGTACGTCTTCACGATCGACCGATCCTCAGTACCGAACGTACGGCACCTCCGCGTTCAGCACACGTTCAACTCGGTGGCATCCCGCAAACTCATGATTCAGTAGAGCTCGGGGAAGAGTTTCGTCAGCACGACAACGTGGTGACGATGTTGATGAAGCTACCGTGACAGGGCTTCGCCTAAGCACCGCTAAAGTATGACCGAGGTGGATTATGCTGGAGGGGGGCACCGCACATGGCTGGGAGAGATCTTTGTGATCAACTTGTGTGTCCAGAGGTGGCCCCCCTGCCCCTGTATATATAGGAGCAAGGGGGAGGCTGGCCGGCCCTTGTTGGTGCGCCAGCAGGAGGAATCCTCCTCCTAGTAGAAGTAGGATTCCCCTCTTTCCTACTCCTACTAGGAGGGGGAAAGGAAGGGAGAGAAAGAGAAGGAAAGGGGGTTCCCCCCTCTGCTAGTCCAATTCGGACCAGAGGGGAGGGGCACGCTGCCTGCCCTTGGCCGGCCCCTCTCTCTTTCCCTTATGGACCAACAAGGCCCATTAGCCCCCGGGGGGTTCCGGTAACCCCTTCGGTACTCCGGTAAAATCCCGATTTTACCCGGAACTCTTCTGATGTCCAAATGTAGGCTTCCAATATATCAATCTTCATGTCTCGACCATTTCAAGACTCCTCGTCATGTCCGTGATCATATCCGGGACTCCGAACTACCTTCGGTACAACAAAACATATAAACTCATAAAACTGATCGTCCCAGAACTTTAAGCGTGCGGACCCTACGGGTTCGAGAACTATGTAGACATGACCGAGACATGTCTCCGGTCAATAACCAATTGCAGAACCTGGATGCTCATATTGGTTCCTACATATTCTATGAAGATCTTTATTGGTCAAACCGCATAACACTATACGTTGTTCTCTTTGTCATCGGTATGTTACTTACCCGAGATTCGATCGTCGGTATCCCAATACCTAGTTCAATCTCGTTACCGGCAAGTCTCTTTACTCGTTTCTTAATGCACTATCCCGCAACTAACTCATTACTTGCATTGCTTGCAAGGCTTATAGTGATGTGCATTACTGAGAGGGCCTAGAGATACCTCTCCGACAATCGGAGTGACAAATCCTATCTTGATCTATGCCAAGTCAACAAGTACCATCGGAGACACCTGTAGAGCACCTTTATAATCACCCAGTTACGTTGTGACATTTGGTAGCACACAAAGTGTTCCTCCGGTATTCGGGAGTTGCATAATCTCATAGTCATAAGAAATGTATAAGTCATGAAGAAAGCAATAGCAGTAAACAAAAATGATCAAGTGCTAAGCTAACGGAATGGGTCAAGTCAATCACATCATTCTCCTAATGATGTGATAGAGGCAAGGGTGTCCCGATCTTTCGATGAGATGATAACTATCGATTTGGTGGAGACGACTTTGATGATCCGACTACAAACGTGCACGACGTTGCGCCTTAGCAATCGCTAAACCAATCTCCTGAGGTTACTGACGATGCCGGAAGCACGGTCAGCCTGACCACGAAGGTCTATTCCTGCAAGCAATCGAAGAACGAGCAAGAATATGATAAAGCAATCTGAATATCACAAATATATATGAAGTATTGATAATGGTGGGGATCCGTAAGCGGTCTTGGTCTGGTCGTTGGACACAAACGAAGTACACGAAGTTGCAATGGCTAACTTTTAACTAAATAAATCCCCAGGAAAAAACTACTAGATGGATCTACTTATATAGGAGCAAGGGGTGGCGGCCAAGGAGGTGGGAGGACGTCCCAAGGCAGCCTAAAACTAACCCTAGGTCGTACAAGGCTCATGGGCCCAAGTGGAGGTGATGCAACACCTTTGGGCTTGTAGTTTGACTCAGATTCTGCTGCAACGTCAGATTGTTTTGTCCGTAACTCAACGCTCTGGATGAATTTGAAGGTGAATCCAATTGGGTTGGAAAGAGCACGAAATCTAGTTTCCAACAAAAAAAGAATCACCCAATTCGGAGTCCGTATGAAAAAGTTGTTGGCGTTTTGAGTCAGGTATGTCTGTGCAGTCCGAATCTGAATCCAGAACGTGAGAGACTTGGACTCTATCTTCTCTTGGCCCAAAAGTGACGTGAGAGGACTTTTTGAACACAACCTAAACTTCTCCTTTTCCCTTGTCTTCATATGTGGATTGTACAAATGTCCCATACACCTGCAATTAGACAAAACACAAAAGTGTGTGAAGTATTTTTGTTCTGGATAACATAAATAGATTATTGACTAGTTTGCATTAGAAATCACCTGACAAATATGCATGTATGCAATATTTTTGGTCGTATCCAAGGTAGTCATGTCCTCATCATGATGTGATCCCATTGATCAAATAACAACTCATGTCTATGGTTTGGAAACTTAACCATCTCTGATCAATGAGCTAGTCAAGTAGAGGCATACTAGTGACACTATGTTTGTCTATGTATTCACACATGTATTATGTTTCTGGTTAATACAATTCTAGCATGAATAATAAACATTTATCATGAAATAAAGAAATAAATAATAACTTTATTATTGCCTCTAGGGCATATTTCCTATAGAACTCTCCCTCATCCTCAACTGGATCAAGAGATCGAGGGACGTCATCGAGCTGAACGTGTGCTGAAGGCGGGGGTGTCGTACGTTTGGTGCTTGGATCGGTTGGATTGCGAAGACGTTCGACTACATCAACCGCGTTACTAAACGCTTCCGCTTTCGGTCTACGAGGGCACGTGGACACACTCTCCCCGCTCGTTGCTATGCATCTCCTAGATAGATCTTGCGTGATCGTAGGTATTTTTTTTGAAATACTGCGTTCCCCAACACCAATAACAAGTTCGGAGTATTTGTCAGACGAGTAGCCCACCACTGTCAATTTCGGCGCAGAAATAACATTGATTGTTGTTGGACCTTCTTGATCAACTACAAGTAATCTCTCAAGTGCAGGTGTGTCCTCAATGACCATACTGTGGTACACATCTTTTGATGTCTTCCTGCCGCACCAGCAACACACATAAATAGTCTGGAGAGTCATGGAGGTGAAGTGGAAGCTACTCAACCCATTGATTGCCTGAAGATGAAGGTACTCGAGTGCAGTACAGCCACGGAGCAGGCGCTCCTTGTCACTGATACGTCTCCAATGTATCTACTTTTCCAAACACTTTTGCCCTTGTTTTGGACTCTAACTTGTATGATTTGAATGGAACTAACCCGGACTGACGCTGTTTTCAGCAGAATTGCCATGATGTTATTTTATGTGCAGAAAACAAAAGTTCTCAGAATGACCTGAAACTCCACGGGATATCTTACAATAAATAATAAAAAAATCCTTGCCAAAGATGAAGGCCAGGGGGCGCACACCCTTCTCACGAGGGTGGGGGGCGCCCCCCTAGGCCGCGCCCCTACCTCGTGGGCCCCCTGAAGACCCCCCGACTCCAACTCCAACTCTATATAACTGCTTTCGGGGAGAAAAAAATAACAGAGAAGAAATCATCGCATTTTACGATACGGAGCCGCCGCCAAGCCCTAAAACCTCTCGGGAGGGCTGATCTGGAGTCCGTTCGGGGCTCCGGAGAGGGGGATTCGTCGCCATCGTCATCATCAACCATCCTCCATCACCAATTTCATGATGCTCACCGCCGTGCGTGAGTAATTCCATCGTAGGCTTGCTGGACGGTGATGGGTTGGATGAGATTCACCATGTAATCGAGTTAGTTTTGTTAGGGTTTGATCCCTAGTATCCACTATGTTCTGAGATTGATGTTGCTATGACTTTGCTATGCTTAATGCTTGTCACTAGGCCCGAGTGCCATGATTTCAGATCTGAACGTATTATGTCTTCATCAATATATGAGAGTTCTAGATCCTATCTTACAAGTCTATAGTCACCTATTATGTGTTATGATCCGTTAACCCCGAAGTGACAATAATTGGGATACTTACCGGTGATGACCGTAGTTTGAGGAGTTCATGTATTCACTATGTGCTAATGCTTGTTCCGGTTCTCTATTAAAAGGAGGCCTTAATATCCCTTAGTTTCCATTAGGACCCCGCTGCCACGGGAGGGTAGGACAAAATATGTCATGCAAGTTCTTTTCCATAGGCACGTATGACTATATTCGGAATACATGCCTACATTACATTGACGAATTGGAGCTAGTTCTGTGTCACCCTATGTTATGACTGTTACATGATGAACCACATCTGGCATAATTATCCATCATTGATCCGATGCCTACGAGCTTTCCATATACTGGTTTACGCTTATTTACTTTCACATTGCTATTGTTACAATCACTACAAAACACCAAAACATTACTTTGCTTTCATTACTCTTTTTTTACCGTTACCATCACTATCATATTACTTTGCTACTAAACACTTTGCTGCAGATACTAAGTTTCCAGGTGTGGTTGAATTGACAACTCAACTGCTAATACTTGAGAATATTATTTGGCTCCCCTTGTGTCGAATCAATAAATTTGGGTTGAATACTCTACCCTCGAAAGCTGTTGTAATCCCCTATACTTGTGGGTTATCAAGACTAATTTCTGGCGCCGTTGCCGGGGAGCATAGCTCTATTCTTTGAGTCACTTGGGATTTATATCTGCTGGACACTATGAAGAACTTGAGAGATCCAAAAACCAAGATCTATCCCTCAACTACGGGGGGAGGTAAGGAACTGCCATCTAGCTCTGCACTTGATTCACCTTCTGTTATGAGTAAGCTTGCGACACCTACACCTGCTTCTGCTATTCGTTCTGATATGTCACATGTTATTGATGATGCTACTTCTGCTATACATGATACTTATGATGAAACTACCTCTATGCCTGATACTACTATGCCACTTAGTGATTTTCTTGAGGAACGACTTGCTAGGGGTAGAGAGATTGAAAATATTGAATCTGATTATGAAGATAAAAGTGATGATGAAGAATCACTTGTTATTCCCGAGGGTTATTTATTTGATCAAGATGCTTCTTTAGCTATTTTAGCTTGCAAAGATAGATATGAACTCAAAAGGTTATTAGCTAAATGGAATAAGCAATCTCTAAATGCTAGGATGAGACCTGACCCTGCTTTTGCTACTTCACCTATCTGTGTTGCTGATAAGGATTATGAATTCTGTGTTGATCCTGATATAATTACTTTGGTTGAATCTGATCCTTTTCATGGCTATGAATCTGAAACTGTTGTAGTAGATCTTACTAAATTAAATGATATAGCCACCCTGTTCACTAATGATGAGAGATCTCGCTACTTTTATATCCTTAAAATATTTCCGTTCTCATTAAAGGGTGATGCTAAGATATGGTTTAATTCTCTTGATCCTGGTTGTGTGCGTAGTCCCCAGGATATGATTTATTACGTCTCTGCTAAATATTTCCCTGCTCATAAGAAACAAGCTGCTTTAAAGGAAATATACAACTTTGTGCAAATTAAAGAACAGATTCTCCCACAAGCTTGGGGGTGGCTTCTCAAGTTACTTAATGCTTTGCCTGATCATCCTCTTAAGAAAAATGAAATACTTGATATCTCTTATAATGGACTAATCGATGCTTCCAGAGATTACCTGGATAGTTGTGCTGGTTCTCTTTTCAGGGAAAGAACACCGGATGAAGCTGAAATCTTATTGAATAATATGTTGACAAATGAAAATAATTGGGCACCTCCTGAGCCAGCTCCTGAGCCAGCTCCTGCTCCAATTAATGATCCTATTCCTAAACCAACTCCGAAGAAGAGAGGTATTCTATTTCTCAGTCCCGAAGATATGCAAGAGGCAAAGAAATCTATGAAAGAAAAAGGTATTAAAGCTGAAGATGTTAAGAATTTACCTCCTATTGAAGAAATACATGGTCTCAATTTACCGTCTGATGAAGAAATATATGATCTTAATCCTTTATTTATTGAAGAATCTCCAGACCTCGATAACCTGACACAAGTAGTAAAGGTAAATTCTCTCTATAGATATGATAAAGCTGAAATCCCTCCTACTAAAATGTCTAGTCAATGCTTGGATGAGTTTGATAATTTTATGTTTAAACAAGAAGACTTCAATGCTTATTTTGGTAGACAATTAAAACAAGATGCTGATATGATTAAATACTTGGGTGATTATATGACTAATATTAGAGGTGAACTTAAACTTGTTAGCAAACATGCTTTTATGGTTAGCACTCAAGTAGAACAAGTACTTAAAGCTCAAAAAGAATTGCTCAATGAGATGAATAGTAAGAAAAATGATTATGCTGTTAAAGTGGCTACTAGAACTGGTAGAATGACTCAAGAACCTTTGTATCCTGAAGGCCACCCTAAGAGAATTGAACAAGATTCTCAGAGAAATAATATTGATGCACCTAGTTCTTCAAAAAAGAAGAAAAAGAAAAATGATAGAACTGTGCAAACTTCTAGTGAACCTATTGCTGAACCACCTGATAATCCAAATGATATTTCTATTTCTGATGCTGAAACTCAATATGGTAATGAACATGAACCTAATGAAAATGTTAATGATGATGTTCATAATAATGCTCAACCTAGTAATGATAATGATGTAGAAATTGAACATGATGTTGATCTTGATAACCCATAATCAAAGAATCAACGTTATGATAAGAAAGACTTTGCTGCTAGGAAACATGGTAAAGAAAGAGAACCTTGGGTTCAGAAACCCATGCCTTTTCCTCCCAAACCATCCAAGAAAAAGATGATGAGGATTTTGAGCGCTTTGCTGAAATGATTAGACCTATCTTTTTACGTATGCGATTAACTGATATACTCAAAACCAATCCTTATGCTAAGTACATGAAAGATATTATTACAAATAAAAGAAAAATACCGGAAGCTGAAATTTCCACCATGCTTGCTAATTATACTTTTAAGGGTGGAATACCAAAGAAACTTGGAGATCCAGGAGTACCTACTATACCATGCTCCATTAAAAGAAACTATGTTAAAACTGCTTTATGTGATCTTGGAGCCGGTGTTAGTGTTATGCCTCTCTCTTTATATCGTAGACTTGACTTGAATAAGTTGACACCTACTGAAATATCTTTGCAAATGGCTGATAAATCAACTGCTATACATGTCGGTATTTGTGAGGATGTGCCTGTTGTGGTTGCAAACGTTACTATTTTAACGGACTTTGTTATTCTTGATATTCCCGAGGACGATAGTATGTCTATTATTCTTGGAAGACCTTTTCTTAATACTGTAGGGGCTGTTATTGATTGCAACAAAGGCAATGTCACTTTTCATGTTAATGTAATGAGCATACGATACACTTTTTGAGAAAACAACCTCAAGTTCATAGTATCAATTCTATAGGAAAAATTCCATCGATTATTTTTGGAGGTTTTGAATTTCCTCTCCCTACTGTCAAGAAGAAATGTGATATACTTATTATTAGGGATGTGCATATCCCCATTGAGGTAACCTAGTGTTATTCGAAATTTCTCCGGTTTCATGTTAATCGGAATGAGTTTGTTAACAAGACTTGATCAACCTTGTTAGTGGATTCTTTTTGACGAGCATGAGATGGATGAAACTAGAAGCACAACCTTCTGTACCCCACTTTTACTTTTCATTATTTATATGAAATAAAATAAAATAAATAATTCTCTGTCTGTTATCTGACTATCCGTGCAATATAAAAATACCTCGAAAATAAAAGTTCTCCAAATGCCCTGAAAATTAAATATGATTTTTTATAGAATATTTGAGGATTTATGGAACTGAGAACACACCAGGGGGGCCAACCACCTTGCCACGAGGGTGGAGGGCGCGCCCACCCCCATAGGGCGTGCCCCCTGCCTCGTGGGCCCATGGTGGCCCTCCTCCACTTATTCCTTCAGCCACACACTTCATCTTCCTCCCCCAAACACGAAAAGCCAACTCAAACCCGAGTCCAAGCTCGTTTTGCTGCCATTTTCGATCTCCTTGCTCAAAGCACCTCTCACAAAAGTGCTTGGGGAGATTGTTCCTTGGTATGTGACTCCTCCATTGGTCCAATTAGTTTTTGTTCTAGTGCTTTATTCATTGCAAATTTGTGTTGCTTAGGTGACCCTGTTCTTGAGCTTGCATGTCAAATTTATATGGTCAAAAGTAGTTTTGATGCATGATATAGGCCCTAGGCACTTGTAGGAGTAGTTGCTATCAATATTATTGAGTTTGGTTTACTTTTATTTTGAAGTTACTAAAAATTTTCAGAATTTTTTCAGAGGAAGAAATATGTTTAGGAAAATGTTCCAAGGTGGTTCTTCAAAGAAGCAAGGACCCAGGCTTGCAATGCGTGATGCTGACGAAGAGCCACCAAGAGACGCTCCAGTGCGTCCTTGTGAGTGGCCTTCTGAAAATTTTATGGATCAAGCGAGAATTAAAGAAGAATTTAGCGCATATTTGCGTAATGCCGATCTTGAGGACTTTGAGGTAGACAAATGCCCCCAGTATTATGAGCTCACAAGCTCTTTTGTGAGGAGGCAAGAGGAGGATATACTATTACCAGAAAGGAGGCAGATGAGTACGAGAGGAGAGCGGAGGCCGCTCGTTGCCACGCTGCAGCTCAGGAGGCGATAGCCGCTGCATCACAGTACGATCCCAACTATTACTATGGATATCAGCCAGGCCAGCCGTGGCCATAGACCAACTTAGGCCAAAAGCCTAAGCTTGGGGGAGTACGTATTTCTCACCGATATTACATTTATGTTCACACACACTCATTGCTAGATGTCGGTGCTCATACTTTTTCATTGTATTATCCATGCTAGTTTATTTCCTTTTATGCTTTCTTCTTGTGTGTTTGATAAACCTTAAGAAAAACCCAAAAAAACTAGTTGTAGCTTTTAATTAATTTACTTTCCATGCTTGTAGTAGTAATTAAAAAAGAAAACCCAAAAATATTTCCCATTCTTCTTTTGCTTGTTGGGAGCTTTCCCGTGTAAATAGTTTTATTTCTTTTCTTTTCTTTGGGGGTCAGTAGGAGAAGACCATGATTAAATTGTTGAAGTGGCTCTTATATGCATTATTGTTTATCTGACAAAAGAACTCATATTGCCTTGTCTTCTCCTGTTTATTGAATGCTCGCAGATTCCAGCTTAGTCCAATGCACGTGCGCTCTTATTATTATTCACATCGTTCGGTCATGCAAGTGAAAGGCAATTATGATGATATATGATGGACTGAGTGAGATGAGAAAAAGCTGGTACGAACTCGACCTCTTTTGTTTTTGTAAATTGTAACATCCCACATTTTCAATTTGGAATGTTATACAATAGATCATTTTTGCATAGCATATTTTATTGCATTTTGGTTGATCCTAGAAAATTATACGCAACTCAAGGACCCTCGGAGAGAGTTGGTGATTTCGTTATTTTCATATTTGAGTTTTCTCAAATTTTGAAAATAGGATCATTTGATTTTATTTATTTTATCTCCAATTATTTCTATTATAAAAATATGAGAGAGGGAATAAAATGACTTTCCCAAAATAGAGAAATATTGAGGATTTAATAATAAAATCAAATAAGATTTTATTTTGGATTTAATTGCTATTTTATTTGAATTTAGGAAAAATGCACGTTTTTGAAAACTGCATTTAGGCCCCAAATAAATGTTCATCCTGTGCGGCTTGATTTTAGAAGCCGGGGAAATTTTATTTCGGGATTTTTGGAGTCCGTTTAGTATTCCTTTTGTTTGTTTTTCTGCGCGTAATAATTTTTTTTAAAAAGTCCGAACCGTCCTTGGGCCGTGTCCGACCAGGACTCCGCTGGCCGGAGACCTTTATATAGCGCGCCACCCGGGCCGAATCAGCCCAAGCCGCCACCCGCGCCCAAACCCTAACCCTAAGCCGCCCGCGCCGCCGCCTGCCGCCGCCGCCGGAACCCGCCGCCGACGAGGTCGACTCTGCCGCCGCCGCCGGTTTTCCTCGAAAAACCGTCCGGTTTATTTTCGTTTTTTTCCGGTTTAGGTTAATTAGTGAGCGTTCGCTCCTTCGTTCGTTTAACGAACGCGTTCATCGTTTAGATCCAGATAACGGACGTTCGTTCATTAATCTATTCGTCGTTTTTCTTTTTCTCGGATTTATTCCGCGATTTTTCTGATCGCGATTTCTGATCTGATGTTCGTTCTAGTATAACTTTTCGCTCGTTTATCGGAATCAGGCGATTCAAGCGCCTGGAGTTTCGTCTCAAAACCCTCTTCCGTTTAATCAACTCAAACAAGTTTTTACCTCTGTAAAGTTTGACCTAGATCCAAAATAGTAAGCGAAGCCTATTTCTTTTGCCGTTTGTCTTTCGTTGCTTCGTTCGATTTGATTCTTTTTGCCAACTGGAGTTCTTAAGTTGAACTTTCTGGTTAGATCTCTTATTTTAGTTTTACCTGTGCATTAGTTGAGTACTTATTGTATGCTTGTTTGTTTGCGATAGAGTACCCGGAGTGCGCCGCTTGCTACTTCGAATCGCTAGGTTTTGCGGATCATCAGCAAGGCAAGTAACACTTTGATCATACTTCCTATTACCCAGTTTTTATTGCATTAGATCAATCCTCACAAATTGCATGATTAGGATCTAATTAAATTGTGGGTTTGGGAAGTAGATGAGGTAGTACCTATTACCTGTTTTATTAGCAAACCTTTGGGAGTTACTTCTACGTTTGCTTATTATGCCATGCTATGCTAGTAGACGTGGATTGGGTGAGTGTATCCATGACAGATGTGAGATTGTTAAATTAATGGTTTATCTAAGGTGGCAACTTAAATACACATCTGGGTGGACTGAGGCACCTGGGTATTCCAGCGATTGCCCGTTTTTCTTTTGGACCGCCACCCAGGCTCAAAGGGATCATGAGATTATTCATACTAGAAACTTCCGTGTGCAGCCACAAGCTACTATGGGCTCTAGCATAGTTGACTAAGTTGTGCGAACTCTTACAGTGGTAGACTAGCAGATGTAGGGGAAAGTAGGTGTAACGGTCTAACCGTTCGTAAGGTGTGAGCGCTTCTGAAAAACTATGTCTCGATCATCCATTTCTCAAACATCATGTAGTGCGAGAATCCCAACGGAGGAGATCGAGTCTTGTGGGGAAAAGTGCGCAAACCTCTGTAGAGTGTACAAACTAATCATGGTTAGCCGTGTCCCCAGTTATGGACATCTTGAGTATCTAGTACTTGGATTATCATGTGAATCTCATCATGTTACTCTAATTAATTTTGTTGGGTTTTTAATGATGATGCTTAATTGGGATTGAGAGGGTGTCTACACTCTCAATGTTTAACAACTACCATGATAGTTAAATAAAATTTATTCCTTTGCAGTAGGGAAAAATTGGCTTTACGCAAAACTGTAACCATAGAGCTTTCCACCAGCCAAATATGCATGTAGTATAGTCTTATTTTTTCATTGCTCTCTATGTGTTACATTGCCAGCATATTCCATGTGCTGACCCGTTTCGGGCTGCAACGTTCATGTTGCAGACTTTTTCATACGACGAGTAAGGAGCCTCTTAGGTCGTGGTTCTATACTCAGTGATGCCGTTGGAGTTGATGGACTCACTTATCTTCCAAGCCTTCCGCTATTATCGTTATTAGATGGCCTTAAGCCATATTTATTGTAATAGTTCTTGTCGGTTTGAAAACCGGCGGATCTCGGGTAGGGGGTCCCGAACTGTGCGTCTAGGACGGATGGTAACAGGAGGCAGGGAACACGATGTTTTACCCAGGTTCGGGCCCTCTTGATGGAGGTAAAACCCTACGTCCTGCTTGATTAATATTGATGATATGGGTAGTACAAGAGTAGATCTACCACGAGATCAAGGAGGCTAAACCCTAGAAGCTAGCCTACGGCATGATTGTTGTATATGGAGTTGATTGCCTACGGACTACAACCCTCTGGTTTATATAGACACCGGATAGGGTTAGGGTTACATAAAGTCGGTTACAATGGTAGGAGATCTTGAATATCCGCATCGCCAAGCTTGCCTTCCACGCCAAGGAAAGTCCCATCCGGACACGGGACGAAGTCTTCAATCTTGTATCTTCATAGTCCAGGAGTTCGGCTGAAGGTATAGTCCGGCTACCCGAACACCCCCTAATCCAGGACTCCCTCAGTAGCCCCTGAACCAGGCTTCAATGACGACGAGTCCGGCGTGCAAATTGTCTTCAGCATTGCAAGGCGGGTTCCTCCTCCAAGTCCTTCATAGAAGATTGTAAACACCAAGAATAGTGTCCGGCTCTGCAAAATAAGCTTCCACATATTGCCATAGAGAGAATAATATTAACACAAATCAAATCTGCTGACGTATTCCGCAGTGCGTCATCACACTACAGCCAAGTCCTTCACTCGAATCGTTTTCACTTTTCCACTTCAGCGTGTTTTGCGAGGCGGTTTCCTTGGCACGTCTTGTCAAAGCAGAGATCGTGTGCCCCCTTTTTACGGGATTCTCATCAATACGGACGTGGGTAACCCAATCGTGCCCGTTAGCATGTTTTCTCGATTAAAGGCGAGTCCCAAACGGTTACGGGGAGGGCTCCTGGTATTCAACCTCTTATAAAGAGACCAGGGCCTTACTCCTCTTCTCCAATCCCAAAACAAGTTCGCCCGTCGCCTCGAGTTCCAACACCCTAGGCTCCAGATTCTGGGCGCCTCAGACCTTCGACAATGTCCGGTTCCGACCTTCAAGGCCGATGGATGCCCTCCTCCGTCACGGAGGAGGACGTGCTAAAGTTGAGAGAGGCTAAGTTCTTGACCGCCGAAATTCCGCACAGGTTGCCTGCTTAAAGGCAGGCTATCCCCAGTCCCTAGCCCGGTGAGAGCGTAGTGTTCGTGTCTCACTTCCTTCGGGGGTTAGGCTTCCCGATGGATCCCTTTGTGAGGGGACTGCTGTTTTATTACGGGCTGGAATTCCACGACTTAGCTCCGGAGTCCATCCTCCATATCTCCTCGTTTATCGTTGTATGCGAAGCATTCCTCCGTGTTACCCCTCACTTCGGATTATGGCTCAAGACTTTCAAAGTGGAGCCGAAGATGATCAAGGGACGGCACGCAGAGTGCGGAGGCGCTGTTATAAGCAAAAATGTTGATGCTCCATGGCCCGAGGGCTCTTTTCAAGAGGAGCTAGGCTTGTGGCAACGAGAGTGGTTTTATATCACCGCTCCCCGGAGCGCCAAGTGGGTGGCGCTTCCTGCCTTTCGCTCGGGTCCCCCACCATGGCTAGCGTCATGGGTTAACAGAGGGTTAGATTGGGGTTTGCCCAAAGACGTGCCCTTGTTACAGGGCGGAATTAAGGATCTCTTGGAAGGAGACCTCAGCTTGGTCAAGGTGACGCAGGTCATGCTGATTCGCCGAATGTTGCCCGGCAAACGTCGCCCCCTTCGCCTATGGGAGTTTAATCCAGAGGGATCGCGAGCTCTCCAGAACTTTATGGGCGCAACGCCCGCGGAGATGTATAGACTGTTCTTCGGATCACAAGAGATGTGTCCGGATTTAACCGAGGACGCAGGCCTAAGCTGCAATCGCCCGGATACTCAAGTAAGCAACCTTGTGCCCGGACCTTCTATCCGTATAATTGTCATAAACTTGCCCCTAAAAGAGCCGTCCTTTTAAACAGGAGTGGATAGCGAAGGCAAAGCTGATCAGGTGTCCGGCTCCCCTTCCTGAAACCAGGCCGGATCCCGTGCTGGTCAGGATGCTGGAGATAATGCCTTTGGAGGGGGAGGACAAGGAAGCTATGGCCTCCTCGAAGGAGGCTGCTCCGAAGGGAGGAACCGACAATTCCTTTCCTAAGGGGAAGAAGAGAGCCGCCTCTGACGACCCGGAAACCATGGCCTCGAAACGGGGGAGAAAATCCTCGTCAGAGGGTCCGATGCCGGGGAGTTCCTCGGCCGGACTACGCCCTCAAGGGGATCAGCCCTCCAGCGAGCCGTAAGTGGAGAAAAGATTTTCCTTTTGAGGGATGAGGGAAGTCCTTGATTTATATCTGAGAAGATTAACCAAACCTTTATCTTGTAGCTCGGACCTCAGCCCTTCTCAGCAGAGCTCGTCTTCAGGGGATCTCCTTCTGGAGATGATGGAGAGCAGGACGCCTCCCCCTGCCGTGCCGCCTAGCGAGGCGGGCGACCCTGAGGTGTCGTCGCGGAGGGTTTCTCCAAATCTGGCAGGGGCGGAAGGTGGCTATGCGGCCGCCCGAGGTTCTCTGCGTCCGGCCTTCGAAAGAGGTCATGGGACGAGCCCGGCACCGTCTGGTGCTCGGCCAGAGGAGCTAAAGATTCTGCTGGGGCAAGCTTCTATCTCAGAGGAGCACCGCGCATTGATGGGCACGTTGATTGAAAGGATTTCATCCGTAGAGAGCGGATTGTATGAGGCCGTCAAAAGTTTACTGACGGGTTTCGAGGTACATTAAATAATGTATACTTTTGTCAATTGCGCATGAGTAAGATGCACCCTGTGTAGATAGTAGCCCCTGAGACTCTGCGCGTCGTCAAGAAATGACGGCACGCGGAGGATCATAATCCCAGGTCTAAGATGTCGCCTTTGAATGTAGGCGGCAGGGTGTCCGGAATCGAGCCGAACTGACGATTTTGCCGAACTAAAGCGACAACTGGACGTGGCAGATGCCGACATCACGCTTGCCAATAAGCGGCTTGATGAGGCTCAAGGTATGTAATTCCTCGGGCGGCATCAGGTAAGAACAGTTTTATGCCTGTGTCTTACGATGTGTGTGCTTGACGCAGATGGTGTGGCCGCCGTGGAGAGTCTTAGGGCAGAACTTGCCCGAGCTAAAGAACAAGCCAGCGAAAGTGATGCGGCCACCAGGAAAGCCCTTGAAGAGCTGACAGCCGAACAGGCTACTCATTGCCGAAGCAAGGAAGAGATGGCCGAGATGGCCGAAAAGTTAAAAAGCGCTATAGACCGTTGCAGACTTCTTGAAAAAGAAGAACAGGCGAAACAGACGGACTTAGAGAAGGCCGTTGCCAATGCCAAGGACGCGCGCTCTGCGATGAGAGCTGCGAAGGAGGAGCTGCGTCAGGCCGAACAGATTGTGGCTGGAAAGCCCTTTATGCTGCGAAGGAAATTTTGTGATCCGAAGTTTGCTCCGTTGGACTGGTTGTGGAGTGTGGAGGATACCTATCTGGACTTGGCAGCAAGTGCTGCTGATGCAACTGAACACTTTCGAGATCAGAAAGATCGCGAAGTGGAAAAGCTTTTCTGGTCGCAGTTTCACAATCCAGAGCATCCACTGGCAGTGGATGATTGTTTGGCTCAATGGGCCGAACTGAATAGGTTGTCTGGGCTCGCCATGAAGTACGTCATGGGTCACCTGTGGTCGGGGAGATCGGAGCCGAAGAGTTATTTCAGCTTGGTGCAGCAATTCCTTGACGCGGTGCCGCGTATAAATGCAATGAAGAGGTCAGCATGCATAGAGGGCGCTAGGATGGCTCTTGCCTGTGTTAAGACATACTGGGCAGAGATGGAGACCACCATTGTTGCGTCCCGAGATTCAGACAAAAGCCGAGTACCCTCCGAGCACTATTTTTAGGAAGTTCTTGAAGGCGCTCGTGTAATAGAGACGCAGTGCCTGAAAGATGCTATGTTATGATAGCATATGTAATTATAAAGTAATATTTTGATAAACTGTAGTGGCCTTTTTTATACTTGTGCCTCCAAGTATTGGGAACACCTCCTGTGCGGCCATTTTAAGATATATATATATAGAATCTGAAAGATGGCAGTCGTTGGCTTCAGCCCCCACGCACATAGTGCGGGGGTGCTCGCAGAAGACGCATTTTCACACTTAACCCAACGTCTTGGTCCTACAAAGGAGGTGATAGCGCAGCGGGCCAGGCAACCGGACTATAATGCTTTAACACTTTCACTTAGCCATAGGAGTTTGACAGTGAGACTATTTAGGTAGCCCCTTGGTGGCAACTGCGCTCGTCCGAGTTCGGGGCGCGTATGTGCCTGACCGGGAAGCGGCCCTTCGTTAAAGCGGAGGAATCCGATAGATTCCGATAGGTCATCGAGTGGCTGACCAGTCTCACGCTACATCATGACAGTCAGTTTTCGGCTTTCTCTACTGAGGTGCTCGCCCGGACGAACCGGGGTACAATCGCAGTAGTTCTCCTAGTGCTACCTTAGCCGATAGAGCGGAACATAAGGTAGCCGAACTCAGGAGCCGGGCAACCCAACATTTGACCAAAGACATGATTCGGAGCTGATGCATATAATGCCAAAACTCGCGACGCCGAACACTCCCTAAGGTGTTCGGTCTTTATGAGTGCGGGCGAAACAACACTCTTTATTAAAAAAGCCCCTAGTGTCCAGGTACGTGCAAAAATTCTGACGTGGCCACATGGCAAGACGCCAGCCTCCTCCTTGGTTATAATAGAAACAAAAAACCAGGGGATGTGTAGCAACAAGAGACAGTAAAAAAGGTTTACGCAGGGTCTTAATCTAAAAAGAATCCTTTAGGACGGGTCCCTACTGCACGCCTGCGCCTGTGTCTCCGTTGTGCCGTATCCTGGACGGGCGCCGCACGACGTTCATCTGTAAAAGAGAGGAACTGAGTTGAAAATGGGTCGTGTCGAAAAAGTTTAAAATAAGCAAAGTATAAAGTAAGATATATAAGATTGAGCTTTATTGTCTCTTATTGTATATGCGTGGAGCCCCTAGTGCGGGGGTATATGGCTTCTAGGCCTGCATCAATGATGATTTTGCACCGAACTCGTCTATCCACGTTCGTGGTCTTGAATGACCTATTTCGAAGTTTTTTGGCTGGTGAGGCCATTTTGCTGTGGGGCTGTCAAAGCGGCCGCACAGTCCTCCGCTTGGGGAGGCGCACTTTAGTGCTTCCCCTTCAAAGAGATGATGCCTCGTGGACCGGGCATCTTAAGCGTAAGAGATGCATAATGCGGTATTGCGTTAAAGCGAGCGAAAGCTTCGCGTCCCAGTAGTGCTTGATAGCGACTTGAGAACAGGACGATATGGAAGGTCAGCTTTTCGCGGCAGAGGTTATCGGCAGAGCCGAATATGACTTCGAGCCGGAGAAAACCCATACAATGGGTGTCCGGACCAGGTATTACCCCTTGAAAGGAGGTTTTGCTGCGGCGGATTCTTGCTGGGTTTATCCCCATGTGCTGGATTGTATCCTGATATATTAGGTTTAGTCCACTGCCGCCGTCCATAAGGACATTTGAAAACTGGAGTCCGCCAATTATTGGATCGAGTATCAAGGCAGTCCAGCCTACACTCTTGATATTCCTAGAATAATCTAGCTGATCGAAGATGATCGGTTTTGACAACCAGTGGCAGGACCCTTTGGGGATGGGCCGTGTGGTGCGTACCTTTACGGGCGCCGCACGTTTTGTTATGTGAAGTGAGTTCACTGTTTTTACTTCTTGTGGGAAGTTCTTTTGTTTCCTGGTGCTCTGCTTTTGGGGTTCGTCCTCGTCTTCGCTTGGTGTGTCGAGCCCCTTGTGTTCGGCATTGAGTCTGCCGGATTGTTTGAAAACCCAACAGTCTCTGTGGGTATGGTTAGCAGGCTTCCCGGGAGTACTGTGTATCTGACATATCCTGTCCAGGATTTTATTTAGGTTGGATGGATCGTCCCTGTTATCCTGGGGGGGGGGGCGATTTTTCCTGATTTTGTCGTGAGCCTTTGAATTCGGCATTGACTGCCGTGCTCTTCGGACTTTTGTCCTTAGTCCAGCGACGGTCCTTGTTGCGTCGCGGTTTTCCGTTTCCATCCCTAGTTTCGGATGTACTTGGGTCGCTGGGGCTGCACCTTGCCAACCAGCTGTCCTCCCCTGCACAAAAGCGGGTCATGATGCGAATCCTTAAGTGGGTCGCATGCCGATTTAGGTGTGGCGCCACTGGCCGCTTTATGGGGTCGTCTATCCGACCGTGTGGCTTTTTCATTTTTTGAATGCGAGGGCTCTAGGGCCTCTTCGTCGAATTCAGGCAGTAGCTTTCTTTTCGGATAGCTTTTAGTGCGGCGACTGTCGCCGTACTTATCTGTGGTATTGATTACTTTGCTCCATCTAATCCGGAGTGCATCTTCCGCTGTTTTTAGTTTCTGCTTCTGCTTTTTTAGGCTGCGTGCAGTTGCAACGAGCCTCTCGTGGAGATTCTTCTGCTCCATAGGTTTATTCGGCGTGAGGTCGTCTGGAATGCTGTTTTTGCCGGAGGAGGGATGTTCGGTTTCTCTATCCGTGTTGCCCTGTTCGGACGGTTGCTCTAAGGCCTGCTCGTCGTCTACCGGCTCGTCCTACTCTATGGCTGGGTTTTTGTCGAGGCGGGGCTTGGGTCGGCGTTTACGCCGACGCTTTGATTGCTTTTCGGGGGGTCGATCTCCCGTCCCATCCCCTTTTTTCCTCGTTGTCGCTTCCTTTAGGGGTATCCACCATGTACACATCGTGAGATGAGGTGGCTGTCCAATGCCCTATGGGCGTTGGTTCATCGGTATCTCCTGCATCGTCATCCATGCTGTCGATGTCTCCGGAGTCGAAGTTGAGCACGTCGTTTAAATTGTCGACAGTGGCTACCAAGTGGGTGGTGGGTGGGCTTTGAATTTCTTCATCGTCCGTATCCCATCCTCGCTGACCGCAGTTCGGTCAGGGCTCTCCTAATAAGGAGAGAGACTTGAGAGAGTTCAGGATATCGCCACAAGGCGAGTGCTGAAAGATGTCTACGGTGGTGAACTCTATTATCGGCGCCCAATCGGATTCGATCGGCAGGGGCGCGGGGGGTTTGAAGTTCGGAAAGAAGTCCGGATCCTCGGAGTCACGGATCATGCAGAGTGCGGGGCTAGCGTTCAGCTCGATCGCCTTTGAGATCGAAGCCCCCGAGGTGACGTCCAACCGCTCATCCTCGATTGGCGCAATAGGCTCCAAGTTTGGGGTCGGAACCGATGCGCGTGCGGCCTCCAGGACACTGTCCGGAGGCCGAGCTAGATCATGCCCCTCGAGATAGTGCGGCATGCTTGGCCGTGGCTCGAACCCGTCGAAGATCAAGTCTCCGCGGATGCCAGCCGTGTAGTTTAAGCTTCCAAACCTGACTTGATGGCCAGGGGCATAGCTTTCGATCTGCTCCAGGTGGCCAAGCGAATTGGCCCACAGAGCGAAGCCGCCGAAGACGAAGATCTGTCCGGGGAGAAAAGTCTCACCCTGGACCGTATCGTTGTTGATGATCAAAGGAGCCATCGGGCCTAAAGGCGACGACACAGAGGAACCCTCAATGAAAGCACCAATGTCGGTGTCAAAACCGGTGGATCTCGGGTACGGGGTCCCGAACTGTGCGTCTAGGCCGGATGGTAACAGGAGGCAGGGAACACGATGTTTTACCCAGGTTCGGGCCCTCTTGATGGAGGTAAAACCCTACGTCCTGCTTGATTAATATTGATGATATGGGTAGTACAAGAGTAGATCTACCACGAGATCAAGGAGGCTAAACCCTAGAAGCTAGCCTACGGTATGATTGTTGTATATGGAGTTGATTGCCTACGGACTACAACCCTCCGGTTTATATAGACACCGGATAGGGTTAGGGTTACATAAAGTCGGTTACAATGGTAGGAGATCTTGAATATCCGCATCGCCAAGCTTGCCTTCCACGCCAAGGAAAGTCCCATCCGGACACGGGACAAAGTCTTTAATCTTGTATCTTCATAGTCCAGGAGTCCGGCTGAAGGTATAGTCCGGCTACCCGAACACCCCCTAATCCAGGACTCCCTCAGTTCTCTTTTGAGACACTCGATGTAACAAGTGTGTGATTGCTACTCTGTTATAAATCCTTCAAGTACTGTGTGGTGTCAGCATTACTGATCCAGGGATGACACCGAAGCACAAAGATTGGACCGTTTGAGGTTTGGTCGCTACAAGATGGTATCATAGCACACGCTGATTGTAGGACATGACACTAAGCTAAAGCTCTTGATCACTACTCACTCTTCTCATTCTGACTCCTCATCTTTTCTACTCTTTTAGGATGGCAGATGCAAGGAACAAGTTCACGCAACCGGATGAAGATACACCCTTTGGACGTCACTTGAAGGAAGTCACTAGATACCTGAACATAGGAGTACCAAGCTTCACCGAAACCTACAACGCCACTTTACCTGAAGAAGAGCGCCAGATGATTCAAGTTCAAGTTCCAGGAAGGACGTTCATGCCAGTCGCCGAGCCCATAGAGTTTTCCTTTGATGCACCAACCTGGAGTCTAGGAAAGAGCATGGCAGCACACATCGCCATGGGACGCATTGGAGAAGTTTACCGCAATGACCTCAAGGATACTATCTACTAGATTTATGGGCACCGAGATGAGCACCGGGAGATAATCAACACCAAGAAGGATAGATCAATTGCAGCTTTCATCCAGGAGTTAAACCAACACATTCGACGTCAGGAGAACCAAATGTGCGCTGACATGATAGATCTGAAGAAGGCGAGGACAAGAATCACGGAACTGGAGAAAGAACTCAAGGCTACACGTGAAGATTATGAAGAGGAAATCGAAATACTAGTGGATAAGAATGCTGACCTAACAATGAAGATCGGAATATTTATGGGAGGCCCTACACCAGTAGAGGAAGACGAAGGACCCAAGGAAATTCGCCCGGAAGACTACATCATCATCGACGACACCGACTCGGATCCAGATGATAGCGATGATGACTATATTGATGAAGCTGGAGCAGATATCATGGAGTCTGCAACCGAATAATATTTCTAGTAGACCACCCCAACAGTAATAGTAGTCCACCATGTAAATATAGTAGTCCGAGCACTTTTGCGATAGTTAGGCCGATTGTATGCCCTTGTTTGATTGATTGAATGAAGTGAATTGTTTGCTTTTGCCTCATGTGCATATGAGTAGTGTTTTCTCTCTAGACCCCTCTCTATTCTTAATTCTCATCTTTTCTAAACCCCTCAGATGCCTCCGAGACGTGACCCCGGATTTACCTTCCCACCGGAGCTCACTCAGTTGATCCAGCAGCAGAACACATTGATGCAGTTGCTAGTCCAGAATCAGAATCAGGGGAACAACAACAACAACCCACCACCACCACCACTACCTGTTGATCACTTAGCCCGTTTTCTTAGGCTGAATCCGCCGGTGTTCTCTAGTAGCACTGAGCCGATAGTAGCAGATGATTGGCTCCGCAAGACATCAAGGGAGTTGACCACGGCAGGATGCACAGATGCGGAAAAGGTGAAGTTTGCCGCACATCAGCTTGACGGACCCGTAGCCTCATGGTGGGAGAATTTCACAGCCACTTTCCCTATCGATACTGTCATATGGGACCGGTTTCAGCAGGCTTTCCATACTGCCCATGTTTCAGCAGGAGCTATGGCCATGAAGAAGCATGAGTTTCGCAACTTGCGCCAAGGAGGACGGACAGTTGGCCAGTATGTGGAGGACTTTAGTAAGCTAGCATGTTATGCCCCAGATGATGTTGCTACGGATGCAGCTAAGCAGGAGAAGTTTCTGGAAGGACTGAATGATGAGTTGAGCATGCAGTTGATGGTAGCAACCTTCAACAACTACCAGGAGTTGGTAGATCGTGCTCTTATGATAGAAGGGAAGCAACAGCAGATTGAGAACCGCAAGAGGAAGTATGGACAAGGGAAGTACAATTCTGGAGCTCAACAGAAGCCATGTTTTACCCCTAGACCGGGAGGATATTTTCAGCATACTCATGGAGGAGGTAGCTCGCACAATCATAATGGCACCAAGAATGGTAATGGGAATGGAGGAAGCAACGGCTAGAACCGTACCAACCCATCAACCCCAGCCAAGAGAGACCTGAGCCAAGTCACTTGCTTTAAGTGCCAGAAGACTGGACATTATGCCAATGAATGTCCTGAATCTCAGAATGGAAATGGCAATGGAAGCTCTGGGAAGAAGCCAAACCCTTTCAATAGGGGACAGGTGAACCACGTTAACATGGAGGAGGTTGAAGAGCAGTCGGATGCAGTAATCGGTAAGTTTTTGGTTAAGTCTTTTACTGCACTCGTTCTTTTGATACTGGTGCATCGCATTCATACATATCAAGGGGATTTGTGGATAAGTATAACCTGCCCACCAAAGTTCTTAGAACACCTATGTTAGTAAGCTCACCAGGAGCGGAGTATATGGCCAGCCAAGGATGTTTTCAAGTGCCATTGAGTATAGGTAGGCATGTGTTTCCCTCGGATTTAATCATTTTGGAATCACAAGGTTTGGATGTAATTCTGGGTATGGATTGGGTATCGATGTATGGAGGGAACATCGATTGCGCCAGTAAGTCAATTTTGCTTACCACCCCAGAAGGAAGAAGGATCAAGTATGTATCCCGGCATGTGCCTAAAAGGACTCAAGTAAATTCCTTAACAAGAGTTGTGCAGGAGGAAGTACCAGTAGTGAAGGATTTCCCTGATGTATTTCCAGAGGAGTTGCCAGGCATGCCACCGGATAGAGATATTGAGTTTTTGGTTGAGCTTTTGCCAGGCACAGGGCCAATATCTAAGAGACCATATAGGATGCCCGCAAAGGATTTGGAAGAGATTAAGAAGCAGATTAAGGAGTTACTGGATAAAGGATATACCCGCCCAAGTTCTTCACCTTGGGGATCGCCAGTACTTCTAGTGGAGAAGAAGGATGGATCGTTAAGGATGGTTGTTGATTATCGAGGATTGAATGAAGTAACCATCAAGAACAAGTACCCACTACCGATGATCAATGATCTGTTTGATCGATTGCAAGGAGCTAAGGTATTTTCCAAGATCGATCTGCGATCAGGATACCATCAGTTGAAGATTCGAGAACAGGATATACCTAAGACAACTTTTACTACCAGGTATGGGCTGTACGAGTATACCGTTATGTCATTTGGTCTGACTAACGCACATGCATATTTCATGAACATGATGAACAAAGTATTTATGGAGTTTTTGGATAAGTTCGTCGTAGTGTTCATTGATGATATCCTGGTTTACTTGAAGAATGAAGAGGAGCATAAGGAGCATTTGTGTTTGGTACTTGGTAAGCTCAGAGAACATCAGTTATATGCCAAGTTTAGCAAATGTGAATTTTGGTTGAAGGAAGTTGGGTTTCTCGGACACGTTATATCCGGAGAAGGTATAGCAGTAGATCCCCCCAAGGTTGACACTGTGACAAATTGGGAAGCGCCAACAACAGTTGGAGAGATCCGGAGTTTTCTTGGACTCGCAGGATACTACCGGAGATTCATTGAAAATTTCTCGAAGATTGCGAAGCCTATGACGGAGTTGTTGAAGAAGGATACCAAGTTCAAATGGACCGAGGAATGTGAGGCTAGTTTCCAGGAGTTGAAGAAATGTTTGGTCACATCACCAGTGTTGATTTTGCCAGATCAGACCAAGGATTATGAGGTGTATTGCGATGCTTCACGTCAAGGACTTGGAGCAGTGCTTATGCAGGAAGGAAGAGTTGTTTCATATGCCTCACGACAGCTTAAGCCTCATGAGTTGAATTATGCTACACATGATTTGGAGTTAGCAGCCGTAGTGCATGCCTTGAAGACTTGGAGGCATTTTCTCATTGGAAACCATTGTGAGGTGTACACGGATCACAAGAGTTTGAAGTATATTTTCACGCAGAAGGAGCTGAATCTTAGGCAAAGGAGATGGTTGGAGCTCATCAAGGATTATGATATGAGATTGCATTATCATCCCGGAAAGGCTAACATAGTAGCTGACGCATTGAGCCGTAGAAGTCATGTCAACACCCTAATGATGGGAGATTTACTAAAGGAGTTAGCCGAAAATCTTCGTGATCTATGTTTGGAGATAGTTCTGAGAGGCTATGTAGAAGCATTGGAGATTCAGTCTACCTTGATGGATAAGATCAGAGAAGCCCAGAAGATTGACAAGGAGATTGCATCTATTAAGGAGAAAATGAGCAACGGAAAAGCTAAAGGATTTCGTGAGGATGAGCACGATACCTTATGGTTTGAAGATCGTGTTTATGTGCCCAATGACCCGGAGATCAGGAAGTTAATTCTGCAAGAGGCCCATGATTCACCATATTCGATTCACCCAGGAAATACCAAGATGTATTTGGATTTGAAGGATACTTTCTGGTGGACCAGAATGAAGAAGGATATTGCGGAGTATGTAGCAGTTTGTGATGTATGTCAGAGAGTAAAGGCAGAGCATCAGAAGCCAGCGGGATTGCTACAACCATTGCCGATACCCGAATGGAAGTGGGATAAGCTAGGCATGGATTTTATTACAGGATTGCCCAGAACTCGTTCAGGCTATGACTCGATTTGGGTTGTAGTCGATCGTTTGACAAAGGTAGCTCATTTCATTCCAGTGAAGACTACTTACACTAGTGCCAAGTTGGCAAAGATATACATGACAAGGATTGTATGTCTGTGCGGAGTTCCAAGGAGCATTGTATCAGATAGAGGAGCCCAGTTTACCTCAATGTTCTGGAATCAGTTGCATGAAACTTTGGGTACCTGGCTAGAGTTCAGTACAGCTTTCCATCCGCAGACAGATGGACAGACCGAGAGAGTCAATCAGGTTTTGGAAGATATGCTGAGAGCTTGTGCGCTAGATTACGGATCTAGTTGGGACGAGAATTTGCCATACGCAGAGTTCTCTTACAACAACAATTATCAATCCAGTTTGAAGATGGCCCCTTTCGAAGCCTTATACGGAAGGAGGTGCAGGACCCCATTGTCGTGGGATGAAGTTGGAGACTGCCAGTTGTTTGGACCGGATCTGATTAAGGAGTCTGAACAAAAGGTGAAATTGATTTGCGATAGGCTCAAGGTAGCCCAGTCTAGGCAGAAGAGCTATGCAGATTCTAAACGCAAGGAGACAGTTTACGAGGTCGGAGATCGAGTTTATCTTCGAGTATCTCCACTTTGAGGAGTTAAGCGCTTTGGAGTTAAGGGAAAGTTAGCGCCACGTTTTGTAGGACCATACAAGGTTTTGGAGCGTATGGGAGAAGTAGCCTATAAATTGAAATTGCCTGAAGGATTGTCAGGAGTTCACGATGTATTCCACGTTTCCCAGTTGAAGAAGTGCCATGCAGAGATGGCTGATATACCGCTAAGAGATACAGTGCTGTTGGAAGTGATTCAGTTGGACAGTGATTTGACCTATGAGGAGAAACCAGTCAAGATTCTCGAATATGCCAGCCGAGTCACCCGCAGCAAGGTTATCAAGTTTTGCAAAGTTCAGTGGAGCCACCACACGGAGGATGAAGCCACCTGGGAGCGAGAGGAAGATTTGCTGAAGGACCACCATCACCTATTTTCTAGCCAACCCGAATCTCGAGGGCGAGATTCATCTTAAGGGGGGTAGGTTTGTAACATCCCAAATTTTCAATTTGGAATGTTATACAATAGATCATTTTTGCATAGCATATTTTATTGCATTTTGGTTGATCCTACAAAATTCTACGCAACTCAAGGTCCCTCGGAGAGAGTTGGGGATTTCATTATTTTCATATTTGAGTTTTCTCAAAATTTGAAAATAGGATCATTTGATTTTATTTATTTCATCTCCAATTATTTCTATTATAAAAATATGAGAGAGGGAATAAAATGACTTTCCCAAAATAAATAAATATTGAGGATTTAATAATAAAATCAAATAAGATTTTATTTTGGATTTAATTGCTATTTTATTTGAATTTAGGAAAAATGCGCGTTTTTCAAAACTGCATTTAGGCCCCAAATAAATGTTCATCCTGTGCGGCTTGATTTTAGAAGCGGGAGAAAATTTATTGCGGGATTTTTGGAGTCCGTTTAGTATTCCTTTTGTTTGTTTTTCTGCGCGTAATAATTTAAAAAAAGTCCTAACCGACCTTGGGCCGTGTCCGGCCAGGACTCCGCCAGCCGGAGGCCTTTATATAGCGCGCCACCCGGGCCGAATCAGCCCAAGCCGCCACCCGCGCCCAAACCCTAACCCTAAGCCGCCCGCGCCGCCGCCGCCGCCGACGAGGTCGACTCCGCCGCCGCCGGAACCCGCCGCCGATGAGGTCGACTCCGCCGCCGCCGCCGGTTTTCCTCAAAAAACCGTCTGGTTTATTTTCGGTTTTTTCGGTTTAGGTTAATTAGCGAGCGTTCGCTCGTTCGTTCGTTTTAACGAACGCGTTCATCGTTTAGATCCAGATAACGAACGTTCGTTCGTTAATCTGTTCGTCATTTTTCTTTTTCTTGGATTTATTCCGTGATTTTTCTGATCGCGATTTCTGATCCGATGTTCGTTCTAGTATAACTTTTTGCTTGTTTATCGGAATCAGGCGATTCAAGCGCCTGGAGTTTCGTCTCGAAACCCTCTTTCCGTTTAATCAACTCAAACAAGTTTTTTCCTCTGTAAAATTTGACCTAGATCCAGAATAGTAAGCGAAGCCTGTTTCTTTTGCCGTTTGTCTTTCGTTGCTTCGTTCGATTTGATTCTTTTTGCCAACCGGAGTTCTTAAGTTGAACTTTCTGGTTAGATCTCTTATTTGAGTTTTACCTGTGCATTAGTTGAGTACTTATTGTATGCTTGTTTGTTTGCGATAGAGTACCCGGAGTGCGCCGCTTGCTACTTCGAATCGCTAGGTTTTGCGGATCATCAGCAAGGCAAGTAACACTTCGATCATACTTCCTGTTACCCAGTTTTTATTGCATTAGATCAATCCTCACACATTGCATGATTAGGATCTAATTAAGTTGTGGGTTTGGGAAGTAGATGAGGTAGTGCCTATTACCTGTTTTATTATCAAACCTTTGGGAGTTACTTCTACGTTTTCTTATTATGCCATGCTATGCTAGTAGACGTGGATTGGGTGAGTGTATCCATGACAGATGTGAGATTGTTAAATTAATGGTTTATCTAAGGTGGCAACTTAAATACACATCTGGGTGGATTGAGGCACCTGGATATTCCAGCGATTGCCTGTTTTTCTTTTGGACTACCACCCAGTGTGACGCCCCAAGACCGGAGCTTCAGATGCCTTCCATATTTTTCGAGTTTCGTCGGGTGATTTCTTTTGTCTGTTGCATTCATCTTTGCATCTTGAGCATTGCATCATGTCATCGTGCCATTTCATTTTAAAAAAAAACTCAACTTAATAAAATGCATAGATCTTTGATCTATTTAAATTGAGGGAACTCACCTGGTGATTTCTCTATATAACATATCCTCCCAATACATTAGGGAGCTATATTAAATATTTCATTAATTTGGTTTTAAACATAACACACGCGCAAACAAATCCCATGCCTTTTCTGCTTCGAGTTGACCTCCAAACCTTGTCAATATTTCTTTCTTTGTTTATCGGAGCCCCATCAAAAATCTCAACATTTTTGGACTTTCCCAACCCTCACTTCCTATCCAAACCATTTGAATTAAATCCAAATGCGTTTGAATTTAATTCCTCCCATCTTGCCACTTCTATTTTTCTATGATCATGCTTATTTTTATGAGTCCAGGAAAATTGTCCTCATGCTCAAATTCTTTTCCCTAAAACCCCTTCTTTTTCCTTTCTCTCTAATTATTTTCGGTTAAAGAAATTAATTAGGGAGAGGGAGAAGAGAGTCCAGCCCAACTGGGCCTCTCATCGGCCCAACATTCCCCAGCCAAGTCGGCCAATAGGCCCTCCCCCGCGGCCCACCTAGGCCAGCCGGCCTCTTTTCCCCTCCTTGGCCCGCACCCCTCTAACCCTAGCCTCTCTCAGACCCCTGGGATCTCCCTCGTCCATAGCCCCTCGTCTCCCTCCAGGCCACCGCTCGCGCACGCAGCCAGTGCCAGGAGCCCGATCCCCTCGATCTGTCTTCCCATCTCCTCCACTCGTTTTTCTCCCTCGTCTCCCACCTCACACACCAGAGAGGAGCTCACGCATCGCCATGCCCCTGCTCCCGGTCTTCCTCGCTGGCCTCTCCTCTCCCGCACCTCGTTCCCGGCGCCGGCAAGCCAGTGCCGCTGCCGCCGAGCTCCACCAGGACCACGCCGGCCCTTCCTCCTCCACACCGTACCTCTGCTCCGCACCGCCACCCTCGGCCATGGCCTCCCTCCTCCCGAGCCTGACCTCATTTCCACCGTTCTCGCCTGTTCGTCACGCGCCTGCAACGCTCGGCCTCCTGCCCGAGTCCAGGCCGCCGCCGCGCCTTCTTGCCTCCTCCGCCCCAAGTTCGTCGCCGTCCTCACCCATCTCCGGCCAGCCCCGACGCCCACGGACCGGATCCGCCCTTCCCCGCCATCTCTCCATGCCACCGGAGTCCCAGCGCTGCCGCCGTGAGTACCTAGAACCGCCTGCTTTTGCCGTTCTGCTCGGGAACGAGCGAGCGAGCCTGGCGCACCTGAAGCGCCTCCATGGATCGCTTGCCCGACGCGTGGGCTGTGCCCTTCCTTCTGTACAAGCGGCTGCACCTCGTCATGTTTCTGTCCAATGCCGCAAGTCCGAGACCGCCCTGAACCACGTCGTCTCGCTGGATCATCAAGACCATCTCAGTTTTCGCAAGTACCTCTACGCCCGAAGGCATTGGATGCATCAAGTTCCACTACCGTCGCAAAACCCGAGATGAAGTACCCCTACAGTTCATCGAGACCGGCAGATCACAAAATCGTCCTGGATATCGTCAAGTACCACGACGACCCTCAAAGAGTTCGGGTTCGTCAAGTTCGACTACCGTGGCGTGAACCACTACTCCCACGACGACGTGTCTATCACTACCGTCGACCCTCCAAGACCCCGTGGATGTCAAGTTCCTCGCCGTTATCCCGAACATCTACAGAAAACTTGTGCGACTAAGAACGTGAACAACGACCGTCGCCGAAGACCCGGATAGCAAAACGTCAAGTACCTATGACCGAAGAACGCCAAGTACCCCGACGCCCGATGTCAAGAACAACTACCGCCTTCGCGAGAACGCCTACTTCCCTCTACGAACTTGATCTGTTCCGATAAGGCACGCTTCGAAAGGTATAACCATCGACACGACCGTTCATGGACCGAATGCATGTTATGTGATACGAGATGAACCCCGTGTTTGCAGCGTGCCCGTTTGTTACGTGCACGACCCTTGGTTGCCATGCCGCCGACACATGGGACACCCGGTAATCCGGGAGCGCCCCACCATCTTTATACACATCCGCACACTTGCTTCTTTTGCACCGATATCGCCGTGAGCCACCGGTACCGACTTGTTGCCGTGGCATCATTTTCGGATTCGTTACCATGGCACCATTCCCGTTTCGCCGCCATGGCACCCCTTTTTTCTTTCCACCACAGTGACAAATGCTTCATAATGCTCTTGTAAACTTTTTATAAAAATTGCATAAAACTTGCTCATGTCATCCGCATCATGATAACAACAATTAAAATGTTAAATTGTTGTTGCTAAATTACTAATGCATTTGGGGATTTACCGAAATTGTTGTTCGTTGCTTCCGGCCTCATTTAAACTTGACTAGACAGGTAGTTTTATTATGCTTCACCCTCTTGCCATGTTAATCAACATTTAATCTTATTGGGTACATAAACGAGAGAGAACTAAATAAGTCATGTGGTGTTCCGTCAATATGCAACTCGTTGCATATTGAGCTCCACTTAACTTGTAGTTTTGTTTGTGCCCCTTACCATGCCATGCATATTTAAACCGGACTTGCATCATACTTGGTTGTGCATCATGCCATGATTATGTGTTGGTTGTTTATTATGTTGTTTGCTTCTTTCCGGGTTGCTTCTCGCATTAGCTTCGATTTCGTTCCGGAGTTGTGAGGATACGTTCGACTACGTCCGTTTGTCTTCTTCATGGACTCGTTCTTCTTCCTTGCGGGATCTCAGGCAAGATGACCATACCCTCGAAATCACTTCTATCCTTGCTTGCTAGATGCTCGCTCTTTTGCTATGCCTATGCTGCGATACCTACCACTTGCTTATCATGCCTCCCATATTGTGAACCAAGCCTCTAACCCACCTTGTCCTAGCAAACCATTGATTGGCTATGTTACCGCTTTGCTCAGCCCCTCTTATAGCGTTGTTAGTTGCAGGTGAAGATTGAAGTTTGTTCCTTGTTGGAACATGGAGGTGTTGTTCCTTGTTGGAACATGTTTACTTGTTGGGATATCACAATATATCTTATTTAATTAATGCATCTATATACTTGGTAAAGGGTGGAAGGCTCGGCCTTATGCCTCGTGTTTTGTTCCACTCTTGCCGCCCTAGTTTCCGTCATATTGGTGTTATGTTCCCGGATTTTGCGTTCCTTACGCGGTTGGGTTATAATGGGAACCCCTTGACAGTTTGCTTTGAATAAAACTCCTCCAGCAAGGCCTAACATTGGTTTTACCATTTGCCACCTAGCCTTTTTTCCCTTGGGTTAGGCCAGCCCAAGGGTCATCTTTATTTTAACCCCCCCGGGCCAGTGCTTGTCTAAGTGTTGGTCGGAAATAGAGCCACTTGCGGCGCCACCTCGAGGAAACTTGAGGGCTGGTTTTAGCTGTACGTAGTGTTCATCCGGTGTTGCCCTGAGAACGAGATATGTGCAGCTCCCATCAGGATGTCGGCGCATCGGGCGGTCTTGCTGGACTTGTTTTACCATTGTCGAGGATGTCTTGTAGAACCGGGATACCGAGTCTGATCGGAATGTCTCGGGAGGAGGTCTATTCCTTCGTTGACTGTGAGAGCTTGTCATGGGCTAAGTTGGGACTCCCCTGCAGGGATTTGAACTTTCGAAAGCCGTGCCCGCGGTTATGGGCAGATGGGAATTTGTTAATGTCTGGTTGTAGATAACTTGAACCTTAACTCAATTAAAATGCATCACCCGCGTGTGTAACCGTGATGGTCTCTTTCCGGCGGAGTCCGGGAAGTGAACACGGTGTTGGAGTTATGCTTAACATAGGTTGTTTTAGGATCACTTCTTGATCATACTTTCTCGACCGTGCTTTGCCTTCTCTTCTCGCTCTCATCTGCGTATGTTAGCCACCATATATGCTAGTCGCTTGCTGCAGCTCCACCTCATACCTTTACCTTACCCATAAGCTTAAATAGTCTTGATCGCGAGGGTGCAAGATTGCTGAGTCCCCGTGACTCACAGATACTTCCAAAACCAGTTTGCAGGTGCTCTTGAACCAAGCAGGTGACGCAACCAAGCTCAGGAGGAGCTCGATGAAGATCTTGTCCTTTGTGTTGTTTCGTTCTAGCTGATCAGTAGTGGAGCCCAGTTGGGGTCGATCGGGGACCTTTCTTGCATTTGGGGTCCTTCTTTTATTTTGGTTCCGTAGTCGGACCTTGATTGTATTTGGATGATGTAATGCTTTATTCATGTATTGTGTGAAGTGGCGATTGTAAGCCAACTATGTATCTCTTTCCCTTATGTGTTGCATGGGTTGTGTGAAGATTACCTCACTTGCAACATTGCTTTCAATGCGGTTATGCCTCTCAGTCGTGCTTCGACACGTGGGAGATATAGCCGCATCGAGGGCGTTACACCCAGGCTCAAAGGGATCATGAGATTATTCATACTAGAAACTTCCGTGGGCAGCCACAAGCTACTATGGGATCTAGCATAGTTGACTAAGTTGTGCGAACTCTTACAGTGGTAGACTAGCAGATGTAGGGGAAAGTAGGTGTAACGGTCTACCCGTTCGTAAGGTGTGAGCGCTTCTGAAAAACTATGTCTCGGTCATCCGTTTCTCAAACATCATGTAGTGCGAGAATCCCAACGGAGGAGATCGAGTCCTGTGGGGAAAAGTGCGCAAACCTCTGCAGAGTGTATAAACTAATCATGGTTAGCCGTTTCCCCGGTTATGGACATCTTGAGTATCTAGTACTTGGATTAGCATGTGAATCTTATCATGTTACTCTAATTAATTTTGTTGGGTTTTTAATGATGATGCTTAATTGGGATTGAGAGGGTGTCTACACTCTCAATGTTTAACAACTACCATGATAGTTAAATAAAATTTATTCCTTTGCAGTAGGGAAAAATTGGCTTTACGCAAAACTGTAACCATAGAGCTTTCCACCAGCCAAATATGCATGTAGTATAGTCTTATTTTTTCATTGCTCTCTATGTGTTACATTGCCAGCATATTCCATATGCTGACCCGTTTCGGGCTGCAACGTTCATGTTCCAGACTTTTCAGACGACGAGTAAGGAGCCTCTTAGGTCACGATTCTAAACTCAGTGATGCCGTTGGAGTTGATGGACTCACTTATCTTCCAAGCCTTCCGCTGTTATCGTTATTAGATGGCCTCAAGCCATATTTATTGTAATAGTTCTCTTTTGAGACATTCGATGTAACAAGTGTGTGATTGCTACTCTGTTATAAATCCTTCAAGTACTGTGTGGTGTCAGCATTACTGATCCAGGGATGACACCGGAGCACAGAGATTGGACCGTTTGAGGTCTGGTCGCTACATAAATATGATGAGTTCATCGTTCTTGATTCAGCTTGTTATGAATAAACATGTTTGCAATGACAATTAGAGATCATAGTTGCTTGTGCCATGCTTGATTAGCTATGAGTTATAATGGTTTACCTTGCGTGCCAACATGCTATTAAAATGGTTATGATGTGGTATGATAGGGTGGTATCCTCCTCTGAATGATTTAAGTGACTTGACTTGGCACATGTTCACGCATGTAGTTGAAACAAATCAACATAGCCTTCAAGATATTTATATTCATGATGGATTATATCCTACTCATGCTTGCATCCAATGTTTATTAATTTTAATGCATGTACATAGCTGTTGTCGCTCTCTAGTTGGTCGCTTCCCAGTCTTTTGCTAGCCTTCACCTGTACTAAGCGGGAATACTGCTTGTGCATCCAAACTCCTTAAACCCCAAAGTTATTCCACATGAGTCCACTATACCTTCCTATATGCGGTATCTACCTGCCGTTCCAAGTAAATTTGTATGTGCCAAACTCTAAACCTTCAAATAATCATCCCGTTTTGTATGCTTGAATAGCTCATGTATCAACTAGGGCTGTCTATATCTTCCATGTTAGGCGGGTTATTCTCAAGAGGAGCGGACTCCGCTCCTCACTCACGAGATAAAGGCCTGGTCACCGGGATGCCCAGTCCCATGCTTTATGCAAACTAAATCAAAATAATTGCAAACAAAACTCCCCCTGGGACCTGATGTATGTTGGAGGCACTCGTTGTTTCGATCAAGCCATGGATTGATGTTTGTTGGTGGAGGGGGAGTATAAACTTTACCATTCTGTTTGGGAACCGCCTATAATGTGTGTAGCATGGAAGATATCGCCATCTCTTGGTTGTTATGTTGACAACGAAAGTACACCGCTCAAAATGTTATTCGCCTCTATTTCAAAACTAAGCTCTGGCACCTCTACAAATCCCCGCTTCCCTCTGCGAAGGGCCTATCTATTTACTTTTATGTTGAGTCATCACCCTCTTATTAAAAAGCACTAGCTGGAGAGCGTAGCTGTCATTTGCATTCATTATTGTTAGTTCACATTGGGTGTGACTATGATTGGACCTGTTTTTACCATGAATTACAATGTCTAGTCAGTCCTTGATCTTTAAAGGTGCTCTACGTTTATGTTTTGCGGTCTTAGAAAGGGCTAGCGAGATACCATCTTGTTATATCATATTATGATTGTTTTGAGAAAGTGTTGTCATCTGAGATTTATTATTATGGCTTGCTAGTTGATTATGTTATTGATATGAGTAATCATGAGACCTGAGAATTATTGCAAATGTGGTTAGTTATAATATTTGCTGAAAACTTGAATGCTAGCTTGACATATTTACAACAACAAGAGCAAACAGAGTTTGTAAAAGTTTTTCTTTATTTCTTTCAGTTTGTCAACTGAATTGCTTGAGGACAAGCAAGGGTTTAAGCTTGGGGGAGTTGATACATCTCCAACGTATCTACTTTTCCAAACACTTTTGCCCTTGTTTTGGACTCTAACTTGTATGATTTGAATGGAACTAACCCGGACTAACGCTGTTTTCAGCAGAATTGCCATGATGTTGTTTTATGTGCAAAAAACAAAAGTACTTGGAATGACCTGAAACTCCACGGGATATCTTATAATCAATAATAAAAAATCCTTGCCAAAGATGAAGACCAGGGGGCCCACACTCTTCTCACGAGGGTGGGGGGCGCACCCCCCCTAGGGCGCGCCCGCCTACCTCGTGGGCCCCCTAGAGACCCCCCGACTCCAACTCCAACTCTATATAACTGCTTTCGGGGAGAAAAAAATAAGAGAGAAGAAATCATCACGTTTTACGATATGGAGCCGCCGCCAAGCCCTAAAACCTCTCGGGAGGGCTGATCTGGAGTCTGTTCGGGGCTCCGGAGAGGGGGATTCGTCGCCATCGTCATCATCAACCATCCTCCATCACCAATTTCATGATGCTCACCGCCGTGCGTGAGTAATTCCATCGTAGGCTTGCTGGACGGTGATGGGTTGGATGAGATTCACCATGTAATCGAGTTAGTTTTGTTAGGGTTTGATCCCTAGTATCCACTATGTTCTGAGATTGATGTTGCTATGACTTTGCTATGCTTAATGCTTGTCACTAGGCCCGAGTGCCATGATTTCAGATCTGAACGTATTATGTCTTCATCAATATATGAGAGTTCTAGATCCTATCTTGCAAGTCTATAGTCACCTATTATGTGTTATGATCCATTAACCCCGAAGTGACAATAATCGGGATACTTACCGGTGATGACCGTAGTTTGAGGAGTTCATGTATTCACTATGTGCTAATGCTTTGTTCCGGTTCTCTATTAAAAGGAGGCCTTAATATCCCTTAGTTTCCATTAGGACCCCGCTGCCACGGGAGGGTAGGACAAAAGATATCATGCAAGTTCTTTTCCATAAGCACGTATGACTATATTCGGAATACATGCCTACATTACATTGACGAATTGGAGCTAGTTCTGTGTCACCCTATGTTATGACTGTTACATGATGAACCGCATCCGGCATAATTATCCATCATTGATCCGATGCCTACGAGCTTTCCATATACTGGTTTACGCTTATTTACTTTCCCGTTGCTATTGTTACAATCACTACAAAACACCAAAAACATTACTTTGCTTTCATTACTCTTTTGTTACCGTTACCATCACTATCATATTACTTTGCTACTAAACACTTTGCTGTAGATACTAAGTTTCCAGGTGTGGTTGAATTGACAAGTCAGCTGCTAATACTTGAGAATATTCTTTGGCTCCCCTTGTGTCGAATCAATAAATTTGGGTTGAATACTCTACCCTCGAAAGCTGTTGCGATCCCCTATACTTGTGGGTTATCAGTCACCGTTTGGGAGGTAGACAACGACGAGCTTGAGGTGCTTCAGTCGTGGTAGAATAAGAGCGGGTGCGTCATTATGGGGGGGGGGGGGAATGGCAGTTCCTAAACTTCGAGACGCGCAGAGTGGGCACGAGGCGGAGCGCGGACGTTGACAGCGAGCACATATGCCCATCATGAAAAGTGAGCTCCTCGAGCTGGTCTAGGGCGGGGGATCAGGACCAGTCGTCAAGCTTGGCTCAGTCCTTGCCGTTACAATGGAACTTGCCCATTCTAAGGCCTCTGGTTGGGCCAAGGTTACTGCCAAGGATCTTGGAGAACGCATCCAAGCTTTAGCGATAGCCATGGCAGAGCTTGTGGGTGTCGATGAGGTCGAGAGGGGTGGAGTTCCGTAGGGGGCGCCGCCGCCGGGAAAGGATGGTTGTCCGTGCCCCATATTTGATTGGGAGGAGGGAGATGATGACTTTCAACATATCATCGGGGAGGTTGCTGATGTAGTCTAGGCCTGCCGGAGTCACTTGCGGTTCTTGCTCGCCCCACCTTCACTTGTTGGCAACCCCGTTCTCCACCTCCGGAGTCTCCTTGTTAGTGGTGCTTTTTGATAGAAGTGGGAGTACAGGGAATATTTAGTTAAAACAGGGCAATAGAAAAGTGTATTGGTAACTAGAAGTTATTAGGTAGGAATATAGTAAGAAAATGGAATAACAATTGGTTGCTTAAATACTACACAATTCATTTGATATTGCTGGGTAAGTCAACGTGCAGATACTTGAAAAGAAAACTTACTTTGAACAAAGTCTGGACGGATGATATCGTCGGGGAAGTTAGCATATATCTCATGACCAGGCCCTTTTATGTGCAGTGCAATTATAGTGCCAACTTTCAGTACATAAAACTTAGAAATTTCTTTCCAAAGGCCAGTGCCCAAATAGGAGTTAGCATGTTCATCAAGTCTTATAGTAGCAACAGTTGTAAATCCATGGTTTGTGTTCAGTATGACATCCCTACAGTCTTGATTTATGTAAAGGGAAAGATTGTGCACTAGAGGTTTTGTTGCATAGGAAGGGACGCGCTGCAGGAAATGGTAGGATTGTTAAAGAAAATATGGTAACATGCAAATATGGGCCCAAATTGAAAGAACTATACATCAGTTGAAATCGAAGGACAAAAATCTATAATTAAATACATAGGGTAAACATGATGTTATGGAAATATGAGAGTAATTGAAAGAACAATACATCATTAATTTGCCTAATATAGAAAGAAGAGGGGAAAAATCCCCTTCGATGTATATGGTGCATGTGGCACCTTTTATCCAAATGTAGCAATATTTAGAATATGTTCGGAAAAGTAGGCCATGACAACCGATTTAGGGTGAGATTGAACATACCGCGCGCATCCTCAAGTCATATGGTATGGTGAGATGGAATGTCTGGCGGAGGCCGCAAAGTCCTGATGTGTCCGCACAGTGCACACTCTACGAATGGAAGAAAACCCTCAAATTAGCTTGAATAAAAATGAATTCACAACAATTTCAGCCGGGTGTTAAAGGAGGCAGATGAACTGGGATAAGAGATGAGATAATATCTCATTAAATTAGTTACCATGTTGTCCATGAGAAAGAACCCTCAATATGACAGATTCCCCAACCGAGCGGAGCTGGGTCGACCGCGAGCAGCGTCGAGAAAGTTGATGGCGATAGGCGATGGCAAGCGGAAGTGGCGAAATGCAGCGGGCTTTGCCGGCAGCCTGGCGGCGGCAGGCATCGAGCTAAGTGGTTACCGCCGTGATAGGCGATGCCATGCATAGACATGGAGGGCTTGTGCAGGTGTGAATGGGGACCGGAGGGGGTGGGGGGCGGGGTGAGGGATTTTGTGACGTGGGGATGGTGAGTGTTTTCTTTTTTCTTTTTTGAATTGGGTGGTGAGGGTTTTCTATCCCACAAAGAATTTCAGAGGCGACGGTTTGCTAGAGCCAACCGTGTGTGATTGACGCAATAGGCAAAATGAAAGTCATTGCACACGGTTCCAATTTTAGGGACCGTGTGTGATTGTGTACTACCTCATCCTGGTTTGTTGGTCCCCTTTGTAATTTTTACCAAATATTTAACTAAGAAATATTTATGCATGTCACCAAAAATTATATCATTGAACACTATGCTCAAATACCCATCCAACGATATAATTTCTGCTGACCTGCACTAACATTTTGTCAGTTAAACCTTTGGTCAAAATTTAACACAAATTACAAAGGGGACCAATAAACCAAGACAGAGGTAGATTCCATCAACCGAACTGATTGCATCCATATCCCACAGTTAGACATAAGTAAACATAGATTAAACATACTCAGACATAGATAATAAGCGTACACGTACACAAGCACAGTTCAACCATAAGTACATAGTTCAACCATCATTAAGCATACATAGTTCGATCCCACATCTCATCTCACATGCCGGCACGATGCTGAAGCTTCTCCAGGTACTCGACGTACGCGCCGTGCGCCACCCTGCAAGAATACTTCTGCTTGAAGGAGCCAACAGCCCGTCCTCTTGCATGCACCAGAACACTTTGATACGCGTCATGAAGCTTGTGGTTGCAAAATAGGCACCGATAGCCGCCGTTCCAGGTCCTAATACGTCTTTACAATCATCTTCGGTAGGGTCCTCTTGGTACCTAATCATGCACAACACCTCAGACTTAGGTAGTAGCCATGTCTCGAGTGGATCATATGTAATATCACTAAGGAAAGAAGTCACCTTGATCTCGAGAGCTCTAGCTCTAGCTCATGTCATAGGTCCTCTTGGCACTTTGTGAGACGATGGTAGGTCCATGGGGATGACCGTAGGATGCTCTGCATCAGCGCTACAGCTGAGGAACTGGTTGGTGCATTTTCTTTAGCCACGACTAATGCAGTCGCTTAGCGAGTTCTTCAGGCACAACATCTTCCGCTGCCCCGTCAGTTTCTTCAGGAGGTGTAGGAGGTGTAGTCTCACTGGCCTGAGGAGTTTGCTGAGGTGCTGGGAAACTTGATGGAGGCGCCTAACCAAGCTTGGAAGCCTCCCTTTTGTTGTGGTCATCAACCACTTACTTGGTAGCGGTGATGAATCTGTCATGCACACCACAACAATGGTTGGCCTGGGCTCATACTCTTGAGAAAGTTATTGGATTTCTGATTGCAAGGTCACAAGCTGATGATATATGGTGAGCATGTTTTTCTTCAGCTCCTTCTCCTTCTGAAGTTGTTGTTTCCTCACAAGCTTGGCTTGTTCTATCTTGTGCTTCTCAGTCAAGAAGAGAGCATGTGGCTTGGACCAGGAGGGAAATTGAGGTCATCAAGTGTCTGGCTTCATGACCCATATTTCTATGAAATCAAGTATCTTCGTCGGATCAAGCATATGAGGCACAGAGATGTTCTTGGCAATAGTAGAATATTCACGTCTCCTTTGAATGAACTTGGCGAGCACATCTTCGTCATCCATGCCATTCTCTTCAGCCCGAGGCACTACGGCCTTGCTCTTAGGGCCAGGTCTGATTCCATGACCTGTTGTGGACTTTGTCTTCAGCTTGGGCATGTTTGAAGAAATGTGCCCACTAGCTGAGGCACTTAATGCAGCAATGTTGGTTGTAGGTAAGCCTTCAGTACGCTGGCAAGATGCAAGCACCGCTGGCATTGAAGCGTTTGCCGCGGCCACTGAGGAACTTGTGGCTGGCAAAGGCTTTGAAGACTTTGCAATAGTCCTGGGAGCTGAAACCTTTGAAGATGAAGCCTTGGCCACTAAGGGCTTTAGAGCTGAAGGTTTCATCTTTTGAGCCGGCTTCTTTTGCATTGATTTCTTTGGTGCACTGGCCGTGGCCCTGGCACCGGCTTCAGCTAAAGCCTTTGTGGCCATGTTGAATTCTTCAACAACCTTTTGAGCCGATACGTACATTTTGCATCATGCTTTTATATTGATATTTATTGCATTATGGGTTGTTATTACACATTATATCACAATACTTATGCCTTTTCTTTCTTATTTTATAAGGTTTACATGAGGAGGGAGAATGACAGCAGCTGGAATTCTGGACTGGAAAAGGAGCGAATATTAGAGACCTATTCTACACAACTCCAAAAGACCTGAAACTTCATGGAGCATGTTTTTGGAATACATAAAAAATATTGGGCAAAGAAAGTACTAGAGGGGGGCCACCAGCCAGCCACAAGGACGGAGGGCGCGCCCTACCCCCTGGCCCCCGCCCCCATCCTTGTGGGCCCCTTGGCAGGCCTCCGACGCCCATCTTCTGCTATATGGTGTATTTTTACCTGGAAAAAACAGAAGGAAGCTTTCGGGATGAAGCACCGCTCGAGGCGAAACCTGGGCAGAACCAATCTAGGGCTTCGGCGTAGCTGTTCTGCTGGGGAAACATCCCTCTGGGAGGAGGAAATCGAAGTCATCATCATCACCAATGATCCTCTCATTGAGAGGGGGTCAATCTCCATCAACATCTTCACCAGCACCATCTCCTCTCCAAACCCTAGTTCATCTCTTGTATCCGATTTCTGTCTCGAAACCTCAGAGTGGTACCTGTGGGTTGCTAGTAGTGTTGATTACTCCTTGTAGTTGATGCTAGTTGGTTTATCCTGTGGAAGATTATATTTTTAGATCCTTAATGATAATTAATACTCCTCTGATCTTGATTATGAATATGCTTTGCGAGTAGTTACGTTTGTTCCCGAGGACATGGGAGAAGTCTTGTTATAAGTAATCATGTAAATTTGGTATTCATTCGATATTTTGATGAGATGTATGTTGTCTTTCCTCTAGTGGTGTTATGTGAATGTTGACTACATGACACTTCACCATTGTTTGGGCCTAGGGGAAGGCATTGGGAAGTAATAAGTAGATGATGGGTTGCTATACTGACAGGAGCTTAAACCCTAGTTTATGCGTTGCTTAATAAGGGGCTGATTTGGATCCATATGTTTCATGCTATGGTTAGGTTTACCTTAATTCTTCTTTCGTAGTTTGCGGATACTTGCCAGAGTAGTTAATCATAAGTGGGAGGCTTGTCCAAAGAAGGGCAGCACCCAAGCACCGGTCCACCCACATATCAAATTATCCAAGTAACAAACGCAAATCATATGAGCATGATGAAAACTAACTTGACAACAATTCACATGTGTCCTCTGGAACGCTTTGCTTTATATACGACTTTGTCCAAGCTTGTCCTATGCTATAAAAAGTGCCGGCGTTCTAGGAATGGGGGTACCGAGACTTGCCTGCCTATGGCCCACGGCGTGGCTCCATTGACGGCCTCGTACGACCTAGCTTCAACATCGACAACTCAAGACCCTCGCGAGGGGCCAAGCCTTGCGAGGCGGACAACACCAAGACCTCCCCGTGGGGCGGCCTCCCCGGGCTGGATCCTGAGGAGCGGAGATATCTATGCAAGGTGCACCTTGCGAGGTTCAGATGACGTGAGCCATGACGACCAAGGCCAGCCGGCGCCAGCGGGTGTAGTGTACCAGTTTCCACTTTGGTACTAAGGAGGCAAGCGCAGGCATGAAGTCCCGAGGAAACAAGCAAAGGTTTCCATTCCGGTGCAACAAGACCAAGACCGCCAGGACGGCAGGACGGAGTTCATCGCCGAGCCCACCACGGTGTCACGACCAGAGGCTTTTGCAGGCGAAGACTACTTTTGTCAGGATAGCATGTACTAGTTGTCTCCCTTTGAATTTGGTCGTTGTGGGATCCCTTCCCGCCTTACATTTGGGAAGAGGACCAAGGCCACTATAAATAGGGCTTAGCCACCACCATAGAGAGGGATCCGAACCATGGAGATCTTCCTGTCCCACCAGCTCAAGAACACACATCCTCCTGAGGTTGTTCTCCACTGTACTAGTTCATCCTCAGCCCCTCAAGGCCAATCCACCACAAAGCAGGAGTAGGGTTTTACACCGCAAGGTGGTCCAAACCTGGGTAATTGTTGTGTCTCTTGTCTATTCGGTCCATTGAGCTAGGCCGTGAGATTAGCTAGTAGTTAGACTAGGGAGGATGAGTTCTTCGCACGCACCCCAGAGTTCGAACCTCTCAAGGGTCCGCGGAACCTGAAATCCGACATTTGGCGCGCCAGTAGGGGTGCGTCGGAGCCTCTCCTCTTCCAGCCGACCCGCCGCCGTCCCATTGTCCCCATGGCTGGCAATCCGAGGGATCATATCGAGCACTGGGCAGCTTGGCATGCCCAGGCAGTGCCGTCCGCCCAAGAAGATCTCCACTCTGCGCTCCTGGCGGCGCGCATGCTGCCCAACGACGTCGGACACGGGCGGCGTGGGCCGAGGCCTTCCGCCCTCACGCAGTGACGTGCGCGCGCCACCACACGATCTTCGAGCTACGGTGCGGCGACGACGCCACACACTCGCGGGGAGCAGGCGAACATGCGAGCCGCGCTCATCGTGGCGCGAGAATTGCTGCATTGCAGGTTGGCGGAGGGCGGCCGCGACGCCCTACTGGAAAGGGTCCCCGAGCTGCTTGATGCTGCATGCAGGGGCACGGCGCCCTTCTGCACCCTTCCCACGCCATAGGCTGTGGCGGGGGCGCGCGCCGGACCCCGCCATGCCCACGCACCCCCCGGAGCGCCCTGAGGAATTGACATCGTCAACGGTGCCCGCAACACCGCCCGTCCTACCACGGCTGCGCCACCCCCAAGCGAGGAAAGCCTGGGCGGTCCCTCCTGGGGCCGCGTCGGGACACCACCCTACAGTCATCAGGGCCTGTCGCCGGGACCGATGGCCCACGACGTAGAGCACCCAGGCGATGGCCCTGGCGCGATAAATCCACATGCCTACATGCCCCCATGATGGACTTGACGTACCCGGCGGGGGAAGGCCCCAGCCTATTTCCCGAGACGGGATGGGTAGCAAGGACGCAGGAGGCTGAGGTTTTCCATGAGCCACCCAGAAGCTTCACCGACCCCTTCAATGACAACAGCCACTGGGTACATGCTACCTCTTGAGCATGCGTTGGTTTTCCCTTGAAGAGGAAAGGGTGATGTAGCAAAGTAGCGTAAGTATTTCCCTCAGTTTTTGAGAACCAAGGTATCAATCCAGTAGGAGACCACGCGCGAGTCACCTTGTACCAACACAAACAAATAAGAACCTCACAACCAACGCGATAAAGGGGTTGTCAATCCCTCCACGGCCACTTGCAAGAGTGAGATCTGATAGAGATGATAATAATAAGATAAATATTTTTGGTATTTTTATGATATAGATTGAAAGTAAAGATTGCAAAATAGAACAAATTGGAAACCTGTATGATGGAAAATAGACCCTGGGGCCATAGGTTTCACTAGTGGATTCTCTCAAGATAGCATAAGTATTACGGTGGGTGAACAAATTACTGTCGAGCAATTGATAGAAAAGCGAATAATTATGAGAATATCTAGGTATGATCATGTATATAGGCATCACGTCCGTGACAAGTAGACCGACTCCTGCCTGCGTCTACTACTATTACTCCACATATCGACCGCTATCCAGCATGCATGTAGAGTATTAAGTTCATAAGAACAAAGTAACGCATTAGGCAAGATGACATGATGTAGAGGGATAAACTCAAGCAATATGATATAAACCCCATCTTTTTATCCTCGATGGCAGCAATACAATACGTGCCTTGCTGTCCCTACTGTCACTGGGAAAGGACACCACAAGATTGAACCCAAAGCTAAGCACTTCTTCCATTGCAAGAAAGATCAATCTAGTAGGCCAAACCAAACTGATAATTCGAAGAGACTTGCAAAGATATCAAATCATGCATATAAGAATTCAGAGAAGAATCAAATATTGTTCATAGATAATCTTAATCATAAACCCACAATTCATCGTATCTCGACAAACACACCGCAAAAGAAGATTACATCGAATAGATCTCCAAGAGAATCGAGGAGAACTTTGTATAGAGATCCAAATAGAGAGAAGAAGCCATCTAGCTAATAACTATGTACCCGAATGTCTGAGGTAAACTACTCACACATCATCGGAGGGGCCATGGAGTTGATGTAGAGGCCCTCCGTGATCAATGCCCCCTCCGGCGGAGCTCCAGAAAAGGCCCCGAGATGGGATCTCTTGGATACAGAAGGTTGCGGCGGTGGAAATAGGGTTTCGTGGTGCTCCTGGATGTTTTCGGCGTATGTCAATATATATAGGAGGAAGAAGTAGGTCGGTGGAGCCACGAGGGTGGAGGGTGCGCCCCTGCCTCGTGGCCTCCTCGTTGATTGCTTTATGTCCACTCCAACTCCTCTGGATCACGTTTGTTCCAAAAGCACGCTCTTGAAGGTTTCATTCCGTTTGGACTCCGTTTGATATTCTTTTTCTGCGAAACACTGAAATAGGCAAAAAAACAACAATTTGGGCTGGGCCTCCGGTTAATAGGTTAGTCCCAAAAATAATATAAAAGTGTATAAATAAGCCCATTAAACATCCAAAATAGAATATATAATAGCTTGGAGCAATAAAAAATTATAGATACGTTGGAGACGTATCAAGCATCCCCAAGCTTAATTCATGCTCGTCCTCGAGTAGGTAAATGATAAAAACAGAATTTTTGATGTGGAATGCTTCCTAACATATTTCTCAATGTAATTTTATTTATTGTGGCATGAATGTTTAGATCTGAAAGATTCAATATAAAATTTCAATATTGACATAAAAATAATAATACTTCAAGAATACTAACTAAGCAATCATGTCTTCTTGAAATAACATGGCCAAAGAAAGTTCATCACTACAAAATCATATAGTTTGGTCATGATCCATTTTCGTCACACAAGAATGCTCTCATCGTGCACAACCCCGATGACAAGCCAAGCAATTGTTTCATACTTTAGTAATCTCAAACTTTTTTCAACTTTCACGCAATACATGAGCGTGAGCCATGGATATAACACTATGGGTGGAATAGAATATAATGAAGGGGTTATGTGGAGAAGACAAAAAGGAGAAAGTCTCACATTAACGCGGCTAATCAACGGGCTAGGGAGATTCCCATCAATTGATGTCAATGCGAGGAGTAGGGATTGCCATGCAACGGATGCACTAGAGCTATAAATGTATGAAAGCTCAACAAATGAAACTAAGTGGGTGTGCATCCAACTTGCTTGCTCACGAAGACCTAGGGCACTTGAGGAGGCCCATTGTTGGAATATACAAGCCAAGTTCTATAATGAAAAATTCGCACTAGTATATGCAAATGACAAAACAAGAGACTCTCTATCATAAAGATCATGGTGCTACTTTGAAGCACAAGTGTGGAAGAAGATAGTAGCATTGCCCCTTTTTTTGGGCCTTCTTTTTTTGGACTTTCTCTTTTTTTGGGACAATGCTCTATTAATGATGATCATCACACTTCTATTTATTTACAACTCGATACTAGAACAAGATATGACTCTATATGAATGCCTCCGGCGGTGTACCGGAGTGTGCAATGACTCATGAGTGACATGTATGAAAGAATTATGAACGGTGGCTTTGCCACAAATACGATGTCAACTACATGATCATGCAAGGCAATATGATGATGATGATGCGTATCATAATAAACGGAACGGTGGAAAGTTGCATGGCAATATATCTCGGAATGACTATGGAAATCCCATAATAGGTAGGTATGGTGGCTGTTTTGAGGAAGATATAAGGAGGTTTATGTGTGATAGAGCATATCGTATCATGGGGTTTGGATGCACCGGTGAAGTTTGCACCAACTCTCAAGGTGAGAATGGGCAATGCACGGTACTGAAGAGGCTAGCAATGATGGAAGGGTGAGAGTGCGTATAATCCATGGACTCAACATTAGTCATAAAGAACTGACATACTTATTGCAAAAATCTACAAGTCATCAAAAACCAAGTATTACGCACATGCTCCTAGGGGGATAGATTGGTAGGAAAAGACCATCGCTCGTCCCCGACCGCCACTCATAAGGAAGACAATCAAATAACACCTCATGTTTCAAATTTGTTACACAACATTTACCATACATGCATGCTACAGGACTTTCAAACTTCAATACAAGTATTTCTCAAATTCACAACTACTCAACTAGCACAACTTTTATATCACTATCTCCATATCTCAAAACAATCATCAAGTATCAAACTTCTCTTAGTATTCAATGCACTTATATGAAAGCTTTTTATTATGCCTAAAAGCAAATTTCCATGTTGTTCTAAAGGACTCTCAAAATAATATGAGTGAAGCATGAGAGATCAATTATTTATATAAAATGAAACCATCACCGTGCTCTAAAGGATATAAGTGAAGCACTAGAGCAAAAACTATATAGCTCAAAAGATATAAGTGAAGCACATAGAGTATTCTAATAAATTTCGATTCATGTGTGTCTCTCAAAAGGTGTGTACAACAAGTATGATTGTGGTAAACTAAAAAGCAAAGACTCAAATCATACAAGACGCTCCAAACAAAACACATATCATGTGGCGAGTAAAAATATAGCTCCAAGTAAAGTTACAGATGAACGAAGACAAAAGAGCGGATGCCTTCCGGGGCATCCCCAAGATTAGGATTTTTGGTGCCCTTGGATTTTACCTTGGGGTGCCTTGGGCATCCCCAAGCTTAGGCTCTTGCCACTCCTTGTTCCATAATCCATCAAATCTTTACCCAAAACTTGAAAAGTTCACAACACAAAACTTAACAGAAAATCTCGTGAGCTCCGTTAGCGAAAGAAAACGAAACACCACTTCAAGGTACTGTAATGAATTCATTATTTATTTATATTGGTGTTAAACCTACTTTATTCCAACTTCTCTATGGTTTATAAACTCCATTACAAGCCACAGATTCATCAAAATAAGCGAACAACATACGAAAAACAGAATCTGTCAAAAACAGAACAGTCTGTAGTAATCTGTAACTAACGCAAACTTCTGGAACCCAAAAATTCTAAAATAAATTTCTGGACGTGAGGAATTTATCTATTAATCATCTTAAAAAATAATTAACTAAATAGCACTCTCCAATAAAAAATGGCAGCAATTCTCGTGAGCGCTAAAGTTTCTGTTATTTACAGCAAGATCAAAAAGACTTTCCCCAATTCTTCCCAACGGTTTTACTTGGCACAAACACTAATACACAAAAAACACAAACAAAACAGAGGATAGATAAATTATTTATTACTAAACAGGAACAAAAAGCAAGGAATAAAAATAAAATTGGGTTGCCTCCCAACAAGCGCTATCGTTTAACGCCCCTAGCTAGGCATAAAAGCAAAGATAGATCTAGGTGTTGCCTTCTTTGGTAGGCAATACATAAGTGGCTCTCATAATAGATTCATATGATAATTTAATTTTATTTCTAGGAAAGTGTTCCATGCCTTTCCTTAACGTAAATTGGAATCTAATATTCCCTTCTTTCATATCAATAATTGCACCAATCGTTCTAAGGAAAGGTCTACCAAGAATAATAGGACATGAAGGATTGCTATCTATATCAAGAACATTGAAATCTACGGGCACATAAGTCCTATTTGCAACAATAAGAACTTCCCATAGGTTTCTTAATAGTGGAATCCGCAAGGTGCAAGTTTAAAGAACAATCATCAAATTCACGGAAACCTAGAAAATCACACAAAGTTTTTGGGATCATGGAAACACTAGAACCCAAATCACATAAAGCATAGTATTCATGTTCTTTAATTTTTATTTTAATAGTAGGTTCCCACTCATCATAAAGTTTTCTAGGGATGGAAACTTCCAACTCAAGTTTTTCTTCATAAGATTGCATCAAAGCATCAACGATATGTTTAGTAAAAGCTTTATTTTGACTGTAAGCATGAGGAGAATTTAGCACGGATTGCAACAAGGAAATAAAATCTATCAAAGATCAATTATCAAAATTAAATTCCTTAAAATCCAAGATAGTGGGTTCGTTGCCATCCAAAGTTTTAACCTCTTCAATCCCACTTTTACCAATTTTTGCATCAAGATCTAAAAACTCCGAATTTTTGGGATGCCTTCTAACTAAAGTTGACTCATCTCCAATCCCATCATTATCAAGATTCATATTGCAAAACAAGGATTTAATAGGGGACACATCAATTACTTTTAGATCTTCATCTTTATTATCATGAAAACTAGAAGAACACGCCTTCACAAAGAAATATTTCTTAGCACGCATCCTAGCGGTTCTTTCTTTGCACTCATCAATGGAAATTCTCATGGCTTTGAGAGACTCATTGATATCATGCTTAGGTGGAATAGATCTAAGTTTCAAAGAATCAATATCAAGAGAAGTTCTATCCGCATTCCTAGCCAACTCATCAATCTTAAGCAATTTTTCTTCAATCAAAGCATTGAAACTCTTTTGCGAACTAATAAATTCTTTAATACTAGATTCAAAATCAGAGGGAATCTTATTATAATTTCCATAAGAATTGTTGTAGGAATTACCATAATTATTAGAGGAATTACTAGGAAATGGCCTAGAATTAAAATTACCTCCATACATGTTATTACCAAAATTGTTCCTACCAACAAAATTCACATCCATAGATTCATTATTATTCTCAATCAAAGTAGACAAATGCATATCATTAGGATCAGTAGGAGCACTCTTATTAGCAAACAATTTCATAAGTTCATCCATATTTCCACTCAAAACATTAATCTCTTCAATTGCATGCACCTTTTTACTAGTAGATCTTTCAGTGTGCCATTGAGAATAATTAACCATAATATTATCTAGGAGTTTGGTAGCTTCTCCTAAAGTGATTTCCATAAAAGTGCCTCCCGCGGCCGAATCTAAAAGATTTCTAGAAGCAAAATTCAATCCGGCATAAAAAATTTGTATAATCAACCATAAATTCAAATCATGTGTAGGGCAATTACGTATCATTAATTTCATCCTCTCCCAAGATTGTGCAACATGCTCATGATCAATTTGCTTAAAATTCATAATATCGTTTCTAAGAGAGATGATCTTGGTGGGAGGAAAATACTTACAGATAAAAGCATCTTTGCACTTATTCCATGAATCAATACTATTTTTAGGCAAAGACGAAGACCAAGCTTTAGCACGATCTCTAAGCGAAAACAGAAATAGCTTAAGTTTAACAATATCATTATCCACATCTTTCTTCTTTTGCATATCACACAAATCAACAAAGTTGTTTAGATGGGTAGTGGCATCTTCACTAGGAAGGCCAGAAAACGGATCTTTCATGACAAGATTCAGCAAAGCAGTATTAATTTCACAAGATTCAACATCGGTAAGAGGAGCAATTGGAGTGCTAATAAAATCATTATTGTTGGTATTGGCAAAGTCACACAATTTAGTATTATCTTGAGCCATCGTGACAAGCAAGCAATCCAACACACAAGCAAACAAGCGAAGAAAAAGCGAGCGGAAAGAGAGGGCGAAAGGAAAAGAGGGCGAATAAAACGGCAAGGGTGAAGTGGGGGAGAGGAAAACGAGAGGCAAATGGCAAATAATGTAATGCGAAGGATAAGAGTTGTGATGGGTACTTGGTATGTCTTGACTTGGCGAAGATCTCCCCGGCAACGGCACCAGAAATCCTCTTGCTACCTCTTGAGCATGCGTTGGTTTTCCCTTGAAGAGGAAAGGGTGATGCAGCAAAGCAGCGTAAGTATTTCCCTCAATTTTTGAGAACCAAGGTATCAATCCAGTAGGAGACCACGCGTGAGTCACCTCGTACCTACACAAACAAATAAGAACCTCACAACCAACGCAATAAAGGGGTTGTCAATCCCTTCACGGGCACTTGCAATAGTGAGATCTGATAGAGATGATAATAATAAGATAAATATTTTTAGTATTTTTATGATATGGATTGAAAGTAAAGATTGCAAAATAAAACAGATTGGAAACTTGTATGATGGAAAATACACCCAGGGCCATAGGTTTCACTAGTGGCTTCTCTCAAGATAGCGTAAGTATTACGGTGGGTGAACAAATTACTGTCGAGCAATTGATAGAAAAGCGAATAATTATGAGAATATCTAGGTATTATCATGTATATAGGCATCACGTCCGTGACAAGTAGACCTACTCCTGCTTGCATCTACTACTATTACTCCACACATCGACCGCTATCCATCATGCATCTAGAGTATTAAGTTCATAAGAACAGAGTAATGCCTTAAGCAAGATGACATGATGTAGAGGGATAAACTCATGTAATATGATATAAACCCCATCTTTTTATCCTCGATGGCAACAATACAATACGTATCGTTTCCCTTTCTGTCACTGGGATCGAGCACCGCAAGATTGAACCCAAAGCTAAGCACATCTCCCATTGCAAGAAAGATCAATCTAGTAGGCCAAACCAAACTAATAATTCAAAGAGACTTGCAAAGATAACCAACCAAACATAAAAGAATTCAGAGAAGACTCAAATATTGTTCATAGATAAACTTGATCATAAACCCACAATTCATCGGATCTCGACAAACACATCGCAAAATAAGATTACATCAAATAGATCTCTAAGAGAATCGAGGAGAACGTTGTATTGAGATCCAAAGAGAGAGAAGAATCCATCTAGCTAATAACTATGGACTCGAAGGTCTGAGGTAAACTACTCACACATCATCGGAGGGGCCATGGTGTTGATGTAGAGGCCCTCCGTGATCAATGCCCCCTCCGATGGAGCTCCGGAAAAGTCCCCGAGATGGGATCTCTTGGATACAGAAGGTTGCGGCGGTGGAAATAGGGTTTCGTGGTGCTCCTGGATGTTTTCAGGGTATGTTAATATATATAGGAGGAAGAAGTAGGTCGGTGGAGCCATGAGGGGCCCACGAGGGTGTAGGGCGCGCCCAGGGGGGTAGGCGCCCCCTTCCTCGTGGCCTCCTTGTTGATTGCTTGACGTCCACTCCAAGTCCTCTGGATCATGTTCATTCCAAAAATCACGCTCCCGAAGGTTTCATTCCGTTTGGACTTCGTTTGATATTCTTTTTCTACGAAACACTGAAATAGGCAAAAAAACAACAATTTGGGCTGGGCCTCCGGTTAATAGGTTAGTCTCAAAAATAATATAAAAGTGTATAAATGAGCCCATTAAACATCCAAAACAGAATATATAATAGCATGGAGCAATAAAAAATTATAGATACGTTGGAGACTGGGCGGGAGAAGCACACTAGGGGCTACTGATACGTCTCCAACGTATCTATAATTTTTGATTGTTCCATGCTATTATATTATCTGTTTTGGATGTTTATGGGCTTTATTATACACTTTTATATTATTTTTGGGACTAACCTATTAACCGGAGGCCTAGCCCAAATTGCTATTTTCTTGCCTATTTCAGTGTTTCGAAGAAAAGGAATATCAAACGGAGTCCAAACGGAATGAAACCTTCGGGAGAGTTATTTTTGGATCGGAAGCAATCCAGGAGACTTGGAGTAGACGTCAGGGAAGCTTCAAGGTGGCCACGAGGCAGGGAGGCGCGCCTGCCCCTGGGCATGCCACCCACCCTCGTGGGCCCCTCGTGGCTCCCCTGACTGACTTCTTTCCCGTATATATGTCCATATACCCTAAAAACATCAGGGGACATAATAGATCGGGAGTTCCGCTGCCAGAAGCCTCCGTAGCCACCAAAAACCAATCTAGACCCGTTTCGGCACCCTGCTGGAGGGGGGAATCCCTCTCCGGTGGCCATCTTCATCATCTCGACGCTCTCCATGATGAGGAGGGAGTAGTTCACCCTCGGGCTGAGGGTATGTACCAGTAGCTATGTGTTTGATCTCTCTCTCTCTCTCGTGTTCTTGAGGTGGTACGATCTTGATGTATCGCAAGCTTTGCTATTATAGTTGGATCTTATGATGTTTCTCCCCCTCTACTCTTTTGTAATGGATTGAGTTTTCCCTTTGAAGTTATCGTATCGGATTGAGTCTTTAAGGATTTGAGAACACTTGATCTATGTCTTGCATGTGCTTATCTGTGGTGACAATGGGATATCACGTGATCCACTTGATGTATGTTTTGGTGATCAACTTGTGAGTTCCGTGACCTCGTGAACTTATGCATAGGGGTTGGCACACGTTTTCGTCTTGACTCTCCGGTAGAAACTTTGGGGCACTCTTTGAAGTTCTTTGTGTTGGTTGAATAGATGAATATGAGATTGTGTGATGCATATCATATAATCATACCCACGGATACTTGAGGTGACATTGGAGTATCTAGGTGACATTGGAGTATCTAGGTGACATTAGGGTTTTGATTGATTTGCATCTTAAGGTGTTATTCTAGTACGAACTCTAGGATAGATTGAACGGAAAGAATAGCTTCGTGTTATTTTACTATGGACTCTTGAATAGATCCATCAGAAAGGATAACTTTGAGGTGGTTTCGTACCCTACAATAATCTCTTCATTTGTTCTCCGCAATTAGTGACTTTGGAGTAACTCTTTGTTGCATGTTGAGGGATAGTTATATGATCCAATTATGTTATTATTGTTGCGAGAACTTGCACTAGTGAAAGTATGAACCCTAGGCCTTGTTTCCTAGCATTGCAATACCGTTTACGCTCACTTTTACCACTTGTTACCTTGCTGTTTTTATATTTTCAGATTACAAAAACCTTTATCTACCATCCATATTGCACTTGTATCACCATCTCTTCGCCAAACTAGTGCACCTATACAATTTACCATTGTATTGGGTGTGTTGGGGACATAAGATACTCTTTGTTATTTGGTTGCAGGGTTGTTTGAGAGAGACCATCCTCATCCTACGCCTCCCACGGATTGACAAACCTTAGGTCATCCACTTGAGGGAAATTTGCTATTGTCCTACAAACCTCTGCACTTGGAGGCCCAATGACATCTATGATACGTCTCCGTCGTATCTACTTTTCCAAACACCTTTGCCCTTGTTTTGGACTCTAACTTGCATGATTTGAATGGAACTAACCCGAACTGACGCTGTTTTCAGGAGAATTGCCATGGTGCTATTTATGTGCAGAAACAAAAGTTCTCGGAATGGCCTGAAACTTCACGGAACATCTTTTTGGAAATAATAAAAAATCCTTGCAAAAGATGAAGACCAGGGGGCTCACACCCTAGCCATGAGGGTGGGGGCGCGCCCCCTACCTCATGGGTCCCCTGGATCTCCTCCGACCTCAACTCCAACTCTATATATTTGCTTTCGGGGAGAAAAAAATAAAGGAGAAGGATTCATCGCGTTTTACGATATGGAGCCGCCGCCAAGCCCTAAAACCTCTCGGGAGGGCTGATCTGGAGTCCGTTCGGGGCTCCGGAGAGGGGAATCCGTCGCCATCATCATCATCAACCTTCCTCCATCACCAATTTCATGATGCTCACCGCCGTGCATGAGTAATTCCATCGTAGGCTTACTGGACGGTGATGGGTTGGATGAGATTTATCATGTAATCGAGTTAGTTTTGTTAGGGTTTGATCCCTAGTATCCACCATGTTCTGAGATTGATGTTATTATGACTTTGCTATGTTTAATGCTTGTCACTAGGGCCCGAGTGCCATGGTTTCAGATCTGAACCTATTATGTTTTCATGAATATATGAGAGTTCTTGATCCTATCTTGCAAGTCTATAGTCACCTACTATGTGTTATGATCCGGCAACCCCAAAGTGACAATAATCAGGACCACTCCCGGTGATGACCATAGTTTGAGGAGTTCATGTATTCACCATGTGTTAATACTTTGGTCCGGTACTCTATTAAAAGGAGGCCTTAATATCCCTTAGTTTCCGCTAGGACCCCGCTGCCACGGGAGGGTAGGACAAAAGATGTCATGCAAGTTCTTTTCCATAAGCACGTATGACTATATTCGGAATACATGCCTACATTACATTGATGAATTGGAGCTAGTTCTGTGTCACCCTAGGTTATGACTGTTACATGATGAACCGCATCCGACATAATTCTCTATCACAGATCCATTGCCTACGAGCTTTCCATATATTGTTCTCCGCTTATTTACTTTTTCGTTGCTATTGCCATCATCACTACAAAATACCAAAAACACTACTTTTGCTACCATTACCTTTTGCTATCGTTACCACTACTATCATATTACTTTGCTACTAAATACTTTGCTGCAGATATTAAGTTTCCAGGTGTGGTTGAATTGACAACTCTGCTGCTAATACTTGAGAATATTCTTTGGCTCCCCTTGCATCGAATCAATAAATTTGGGTTGAATACTCTACCCTCGAAAACTGTTACGATCCCCTATACTTGTGGGTTATCAAGACTATTTTCTGGCGCCGTTGCCGGGGAGCATAGCTCTATTCTTTGAGTCACTTGGGATTTATATCTGCTTATCATTATGAAGAACTTGAGAGGTCCCGAAACCAAGATTTATCCCTCAACTACGTGGGGAGGTAAGGAACTGCCATCTAGCTCTGCACTTGATTTACCTTCTGTTTTGAGTAAGCTCGCGACACCTAAACCTGCTTCTGCTATTCATTCTGATATGTCGCATGTTATTGATGATGCCACTTCTGCTATGCTTGATACTTATGATGAAACTACTTCTACGCTTGATACTACTATGCCACTTGGTGAATTTCTTGATGAACAACTTGCTAGGGTTAGAGAGAATGAAATTATTGAAACTGACAATATTGACGAAAGTGATGATGAAGACTCTCCCCCTAATAAATATGAATTGCCTGTTGTTCCTGAGGGTTATGTTCTGGATGAAGAATCTGCTAGAGCTATTTTAGCTTGCAATGATAGATATGATCTAAAGAGGTTATTAGCTAAATGGAAGCATCAATCTCTTAATGCTAGAATGAAACCTGACCCTGATTTTGCTACTTCACCTATCTGTGTTACTGATAAGGATTATGAATTCTCTGTTGATCCTGATATAATTACTTTGGTTGAATCTGATCCTTTTTATGGCTATGAATCTGAAACTGTTGTGGCACATCTTACTAAATTAAATGATATAGCCACCTTGTTCACTAATGATGAGAGAACTCGCTACTTTTATATCCTTAAAATATTTCTGTTCTCATTAAAGGGTGATGCTAAGATATGGTTTAATTCTCTTGATCCTTGTTGTGTGCCTAGTCCTGAGGATATGATTTATTACTTCTCTGCTAAATATTTCCCCGCTCATAAGAAACAAGCTGCCTTAAGGGATATATATATAATTTTGTGCAAATTGAAGAAGAGAGTCTCCCACAAGCTTGGGGGAGGCTTCTCCAATTACTTAATGCTTTGCCTGATCATCCTCTTAAGAAAAATGAAATACTTGATATCTTTTATAATGGACTAACCGATGCTTCTAGAGATTACCTAGATAGTTGTGATGGTTTTGTTTTCAGGGAAAGAACACCGGATGAAGCTGAAATTCTATTGAATAATATGTTGACAAATGAAAATAATTGGAAACTTCCTGAGCCTATTCCTAAACCAACTCCGAAGAAGAGAGGTGTTCTATTTCTCAGCCCTGAGGATATGCAAGAGGCAAAGAAATCCATGAAAGAAAAGGGTATTAAAGCTGAAGATGTTAAGAATTTACCTTCTATTGAAGAAATACATGGTCTTAATTTACCGCCTGTCGAACAAATGCATAATTTTAATCCATCTCCTATTGAAGAAACACATGGTCTTGATAACCCAACACAGGTAGTAAAGGTAAATTCTCTCTATAAATATGATAAAGTTGAAATCCCATTTACTAAGTTTGCTAGCCAATGCTTAGATGAGTTTGATAAATTTATGGTTAAGAAAGAAGACTTCAATGCTTATTTTGGTAGAGAATTAAAACGCAGTGCTGGTATGCTTGAACACTTGGGTGATTATATGGCTAATGTCAAAGGTGAACTCAAACTTATTAGTAAACATGCTTCTATGGTTACCACTCAAGTAGAACAAGTACTTAAACCTCAAAATGATTTGCTCAATGAACTGAATAGTAAGAATAATGATAATGATGTTAGAGTTATGACTAGAGGTGGTAAAATGACTCAGGAACCTTTGTATCCTGAAGGCCATCCTAAGGGAATTGAGCAGGATTCTCAGAGAAATAATATAGATGCACCTAGTCCTTCTAAAAGGAAGAAAAAGAAAAATGATAGGACTTTGCATGCTTCTAGTGAACCTGTTATTAATACACCTGAGAATCCAAATGATATTTCTATTTCTGATGCTGAAACACAATCTGGTAATGAACCTGAAACTAGTGATAATGTCAATGATAATGTTCATGTTGATGCTCAACCTAGCAATGATAATGATATAGAAATTGAACCTGCTGTTGATCTTGATAACCCACAATCAAAGAATCAACGTTATGATAAGAGAGACTTTGTTGCTAGGAAACACGGTAAAGAAAGAGAACCACGGGTTCAAAAATCCATGCCTTTTCCTCCCAAACCATCCAAGAAAAAGGATGATGAGGATTTTGAGCGCTTTGCTGAAATGATTAGACCTCTCTTCTTGCGTATGCGATTAACTGATATGCTCAAAATGAATCCTTATGCTAAGTATATGAAAGAAATTGGTACTAGTAAAAGAAAGAAACCGGAAGCTGAAATTTCTACCATGCTTGCTAATTATACTTTTAAGGGTGGAATACCAAAGAAACTTGGAGATCCAGGAGTACCCACTATACCATGCTCCATTAAAAGAAACTATGTTAAAACTGCTTTATGTGATCTTGGAGCCGGTGTAGTGTTATGCCTCTCTCTTTATATCGTAGACTTGATTTGAATAAGTTGACACCTACTAAAATATCTTTGCAAATGGCTGATAAGTCAACTGCTATACCTGTCGGTATTTGTGAGGATGTTCCTGTTGTGGTTGCAAACGTTACTATTTTAACGGACTTTGTTATTCTTGATATTCCCGAGGACGATAGTATGTATATTATTCTTGGAAGACCCTTTTTGAATACTGCAGGGGCTGTTATTGATTGCAAGAAAGGCAATGTCACTTTTCATGTTAATGGTAATGAGCATACGGTACACTTTCCAAGGAAACAACCTCAAGTCCACAGTATCAATTCTATTGGAAAAATTCCATCGATTATTTTTGGAGGTTTTGAATTTCCTCTTCCTACTGTCAAGAAGAAATATGATATTCTTATTGTTGGGGATGTGCATATCCCCGTTGAGGTAACCTAGTGTTATTCGAAAATTCTCCGGTTCCATGTTATTCGGAATGAGTTTGTTAACAAGATTTGATCAACCTTGTTAACGGATTCCATTTGATGATCATGAGATGGATGAAGTTAGAAAACACAACTCTCTGTACCCTCCTTTTACTATCTGTTATTTATATTAAATAAAATAAAAACAGTGTTTTCTGTCTGTTATATGAATTATCCGTGCAATATAAAAATACCCCAAAAATAAAAGTTCTCCAAATGCCCTGAAATTTAAATATGTTTTTTTCTGGAATATTTGAGAATATTTGGCACTGGGAACACAACACGGGGGGCATCCACCTGGCCACGAGGGTGGAGGGCGCGTCCTAGCTCGTTTTGTATGTGACTCCTCCATTGGTCCAATTAGTTTTTGTTCTAGTGCTTTATTCATTGCAAATTTGTGCTGCCTAGGTGACCCTATTCTTGAGCTTGCATGTCAAATTTATGTGGTTCCAAGTAGTTTTGATGCATGATATAGGCTCTAGGCACTTGTAGGAGTAGTTGCTATCAATTTTGTTGAGTTTGGTTTACTTTTATTTGAAGTTACTAAAAATTTCAGAAATTTTTCAGAGGAAGAAATATGTTTAGGAAAATGTACCAAGGTGACTCTTCAAGGAAACAAGAGCCCAGGCTTGCAATGCGTGATGCTGATGATGAGCCACCAAGGGACGCTCCAGTGCGGCCCTATGAATGGCCTTCAGAGGACTTTATGGATCAAGCGGAAATCAAGGAAGAATTTAACACATATTTGCGTAACGCTGATCTTGTGAGCTTCGAGGAGGAAAAGTGCCGCCAGTACCACTATCTCACTAGTTCCTTTGTGAGGAGGTTTGAATTTTCATCTTCACGCAATTCTCCAACTGTCCTGTTTGATCTTTATGAAAAATCTTATACGATGGACTTAGAGGATTTTACCACTGCTTGCAAACTTCCACAATGGGGTAGTGTTAGGGAACCTCGCAAATCTGAATTTAGAGATTTTCTTGCTAGTATAACTGTGGGGGAATCTAGAGATATAACAGAAGCTACCATAGGGAGCATTCACTTTCCTGCTATACATTATTTTGCTATCTTCATAGGTAGATGCATTAATGGTAAAGATGAGGCATGTCACATGTGTGTCCCTGACCTCAGTATTCTTAGGAGTGCTGTGTTAGGAGATAAATCTTATAATTTGGGAGCCATTGTTGCATGTAGGTTGCATCTTAATAGATTTAATGGAGACTTCTTTGGTAGAATTTATGCAACCCGCATAGCTAATTTTCTTGGTATAACCATACGTGAAGATGATATTGAGTTGCCCCCTGCTTATTTGGATTATGAGGCTATGGTTCGTCATCAGTTTGTTGAGAGGAACGATCAGTTCCTCTAGTATCGACTAATCTTTGACAGACGACGCACCTATCACGTCGCTCTCCCTGCTTCTACTTTCTTTGACTTTCAGGAAAAAAGGAGATATTTTATAACCAGAGAGGACGCGGAAGAGTATAAGAGGAGAGCTGAGATAGCTCGCCTCCAAGATGCAGCCCACGATGCAATAACTGCAGCATCGCAGTACGACCCCAGTTACAACTTTGGATATCCGCCAGGCCAACCGTGGCCATAGACCAACTTAGGCCAAAAGCCTAAGCTTGGGGGAGTACGTATTTCTCACCGACATTATATTCATGTTCACACACTCATTGCTACATGTCGGTGCTCATACTTTTTCATTGTATCATCCATGCTAGTTTATTTCCTTTTTATGCTTTCTTCTTGTGTGTTTAATAAACCTTAAGAAAAACCAAAAAAATTATTTGTAGCCTTTAGCTAGTTTTAATTTCCATGCTTGTAGTAGTAATTAAAAAGAGAACCCAAAAAGACTTCCTGTTCTTCTTTTGCTTGTTGGGATCTTTCCCGTGTAAATAGTTTTATTTCTTTTCTTTTCTTTTCTTTGGGGGTCGATAGGAGAAGACCATAATTAAATTGTTGAAGTGGCTCTTATATGCATTATTGTTGATCTGACAAAAGAGCCCATATTGCCTTATCTTCTCCTGTTTATTGAATGCTTGCAGATTCCAGCTTAGTCCAATGCACACGCTCTATTATTATCCACATCATTCGGTCGTGCGAGTGAAAGGCAATTATGACGATATATGATGGACTGACTGAGATGAGAAAAGCTGGTATGAACTCGACCTCTCTTGTTTTTGTAAATATGATTAGTTCCTCGTTCCCGATTCAGCCTATTATGAATAAACATGTTTGCAATGACAACTAGAGATCATAGTTTCTTGTGCCATGCTTAATTATCTAGGAGCTTATAATGGTTTACCTTGCGTGCCAACATGCTATTAAAATGGTTGTGATGTGGTATGATAGGGTGGTATCCTCCTCTGAATGATTTATGTGACTTGACTTGGCACATGTTCACGCATGTAGTTGAAACAAAATCAACATAGCCTTCACGATATTTATTTTCATGGTGAATTATATCCTACTCATGCTTGCATTCGGTGTTCATTAATTTTAATGCATGTTCATGACTGTTGTCGCTCTCTAGCTGGTCGCTTCCCAGTCTTTTTCTAGCCTTCACCTGTACTAAGCGGGAATACTGCTTGTGCATCCAATACCATAAACCCCAAAGTTATTCCATATGAGTCCACCATACCTACCTATTTACGGTATCTACCTGCCGTTCCAAGTAAATTTGTATGTGCCAAAGTCTAAACCTTCAAATAAATATCCTGTTTTGTATGCTCGAATAGCTCATGTATCAACTAGGGCTGTCTGTATCTTCCATGTTAGGCGGGTTATTCTCAAGAGGAGTGGACTCCGCTCCTCAGTCACGAGAAAATGGCTGGTCACCGGGATGCCCAGTCCCATGCTTTATGCAAATCAAATCAAAATAATTGCAAACAAAACTCCCCCTGGGACTCTTGTTAGTTGGAGGCACTCGTTGTTTTGAGCAAGCCATGGATTGATGCTTGTTGGTGGAGGGGGAGTATAAACTTTACCATTCTGTTTGGGAAACGCCTATAATGTGTGTAGCACGGAAGATATCGCCATCTCTTGGTTGTTATGTTGACAATGAAAGTATACCGCTCAAAATATTATTCACCTCTATTTCAAAACCGAGCTCTGGCACCTGTACAAATACCTTCTTCCCTCTTCGAAGGGCCTATCTATTTACTTCCATGTTGAGTCATCCTCCTCTTATTAAAAAGCACCAGTTGGAGGCACCGTTGTCATTTGCATTCATTACTATTAGTTTACATTGAGTATGACTTGACTGGATCTCTTTTACCATGAATTACAATGTCTAGTCAGTCCTTGATCTTTAAAGGTGCTCTGCATTTATGTTTTGCGGTCTCAGAAAGGGCTAGCGAGATACCATCTTGTTATATCATATTATGATTGTTTTGAGAAAGTGTTGTCATCCGAGATTTATTATTATTGCTCGCTAGTTGATTATGCCATTGATATGAGTAAACATGATACCTGAGAGTTATTGTGAATATGGTTAGTTCATAATCTTTGCTGAAAACTTCAATGCTGGCTTTACATATTTACAACAACAAGAGCAAACCGAGTTTGTAAAAGTTTTTCTTTATCACTTTCAGTTTGTCAACTGAATTGCTTGAGGACAAGTAAAGGTTTAAGCTTGGGGGAATTGATACGTCTCCGTCGTATCTACTTTTCCAAACACTTTTGCCCTTGTTTTGGACTCTAACTTGCATGATTTGAATGGAACTAACCCGGACTGACGCTGTTTTCAGCAGAATTGCCATGGTGTTATTTATGTGCAGAAACAAAAGTTCTTGGAATGACCTGAAACTTCACGGAACATCTTTTTGGAAATAATAAAAAATCCTTGCAAAAAATGAAGACCAGGCGGCTCACACCCTAGCCACGAGGGTGGGGAGCGCACCCCCCTACCTCGTGGGCCCCCTGGAGCTCCTCGGACCTCAACTCCAACTCTATATATTTGCTTTCGAGGAGAAAAAGATAAAGGAGAAGGATTCATCGCATTTTACGATACGGAGCCGCCGCCAAGCCCTAAAACCTCTCGGGAGGGCTGATCTGGAGTCTGTTCGGGGCTCCAGAGAGGGGAATCCGTCGCCATCGTCATCATCAACCTTCCTCCATCACCAATTTCATGATGCTCACCGCCGTGCGTGAGTAATTCCATCGTAGGCTTGCTGGGCGGTGATGGGTTGGATGAGATTTATCATGTAATCGAGTTAGTTTTGTTAGGGTTTGATCCCTAGTATCCACTTTGTTCTGAGATTGATGTTGCTACGACTTTGCTATGCTTAATGCTTGTCACTAGGGCCCGAGTGCCATGATTTCAGATCTGAACCTATTATGTTTTCATCAATATATGAGAGTTCTTGATCCTATCTTGCAAGTCTATAGTCACCTACTATGTGTTATGATCCGGCAACCCCGAAGTGACAATAATCGGGACCACTCCCGGTGATGACCATAGTTTGAGGAGTTCATGTATTCACCATGTGTTAATGCTTTGGTCCGGTACTCTATTAAAAGGAGGCCTTAATATCCCTTAGTTTCCGCTAGGACCCCGCTGCCATGGGAGGGTAGGACAAAAGATGTCATGCAAGTTCTTCTCCATAAGCACGTATGACTATATTCGGAATACATGCCTACACAACATTGATGAACTGGAGCTAGTTCTGTGTCACCCTAGGTTATGACTGTTACATGATGAACCGCATCCGGCATAATTCTCTATCACCGATCCATTGCCTACGAGCTTTCCATATATTGTTCTCCGCTTATTTACTTTTCCATTGCAATTGCTATCATCACTACAAAATACCAAAAACACTACTTTTGCTACCATTACCTTTTGCTATCGTTACCACTACTATCATATTACTTTGCTACTAAATACTTTGCTGCAGATATTAAGTTTCCAGGTGTGGTTGAATTGACAACTCAGCTGCTAATACTTGAGAATATTCTTTGGCTCCCCTTGTGTCGAATCAATAAATTTGGGTTGAATACTCTACCCTCGAAAACTGTTGCGATCCCCTATACTTGTGGGTTATCAAGAATATTTTCTAGAAAAGAGTCTTGATGACCCACAAGTATAGGGGATCTATCGTAATCCTTTCAATAAGTAAGAGTGTCGAACCCAACGAGGAGCAGAAGGAAATGATAAGCGGTTTTCAGCAAGGTATTCTCTGTAAGCACTGAAATTATAGGTAACTGATAGTTTTGTGATAAGATAATTGGTAACAAGCAACAAGTAACAAAAGTAAATAAAGTGCAGCAGGGTGGCCCAATCCTTTTTTAGCAAAGGACAAGCCTGGACAAACTCTTATATGATGTAAAGCACTCCCGAGGACACATGGGAATATCGTCAAGCTAGGTTTCATCACGTTCATATGATTCACGTTCGGTACTTTGATAATTTGGTATGTGGGTGGGCCGGTGCTTGGGTACCGCCCTTACTTGGACAAGTATCCCACTTATGGTTAACCTCTATTGCAAGCATCCGCAACTACAACAAAAGTATTAAGGCAAACCTAACCATAGCATGAAACATATAGATCCAAATCAGCCCCTTACGAAGCAACACATAAACTAGGGTTTAAGCTTCTGTCACTCTAGCAACCCATCATCTACTTATTACTTCCCGATGCCTTCCTCTAGGCCCAAATAATGGTGAAGTGTCATGTAGTCGACGTTCACATAACACCACTAGAGGAGAGACAACATACATCTCATCAAAATATCAAACGAATACCAAATTCACATGACTACTAATAGCAAGACTTCTCCCATGTCCTCAGGAACAAACGTAACTACTCACAAAGCATATTCATGTTCATAATCAGAGGGTATTAATGTGCATATAGGATCTGAACATATGATCTTCCACCAAATAAACCAACTAGCATCAACTACAAGGAGTAATCAACACTACTAGCAACCCACAGGTACCAATCCCAGACTTGGAGACAAGAATTGGATACAAGAGATGAACTAGGGTTTGAGAGGAGATGGTGCTGGTGAAGATGTTGATGGAGATTGACCCCCTCCCGATAAGAGGATCATTGGTGATGACGATTGATGAGGACATGACTACCTTGGATACGACCAAAAATATTGCATACATGCATATTTGTCAGGTGATTTCTAATGCAAACTATTCAATAATCTATTTATGTTATCCAGAACAAAAATACTTCACACACTTTTATGTTTTGTCTAATTGCAGGTGTATGGGACATTTGTACAATCCACATATGAAGACAAGGGAAAAGGAGAAGTTTAGGTTGTGTTCAAAAAGTCCTCTCACGTCACTTTTGGGCCAAGAGAAGATAGAGTCCAAGTCTCTCACGTTCTGGATTCAGATTCGGACTGCACAGACATACCTGACTCAAAACGCCAACAACTTTTTCATACGGACTCCGAATTGGGTGATTCTTTTTTGTTGGAAACTAGATTTCGTGCTCTTTCCAACCCAATTGGATTCACCTTCAAATTCATCCGGAACGTTGAGTTACGGACGAAACAATCTGACGTTGCAGCAGAATCCAGCCCAAAGGTGTTGCATCACTCCACTTGGCCCATGAGCCTTGTACGACCTAGGGTTAGTTTTAGGCTGCCTTGGGACGTCCTCCCACCTCCTTGGCCGCCACCCCTTGCTCCTATATAAGTAGATCCATCTAGTAGCTTTTTCCTTGGGATTTGTTTAGTTAAAAGTTAGCCATTGCAACTTCGTGTACTTCGTTTGTGTCCAACGACCAGACCAAGACCGCTTACGGAATCCCCACAATTATCAATACTTCATATATATTTGCAACATTCAGATTGCTTTATCATATTGTTGCTCGTTCTTCGATTGCTTGCAGGAATAGACCTTCGTGGTCAGGCTGACCGTGCTTCCAGGCATCGTCAGTAACCTCAGGAGATTGGTTTAGCGGTTGCTAAGGCGCAACGTCGTGCACGTTTGTAGTCGGATCGTCAAAGTCGTCTCCACCAAATCGATAGTTATCATCTCATCAAAAGATCGGGACCCTCCGCCTCTATCAAGTGGTATCATGGTGATACATTGCATGACGTATTCATGACAGTAACAAGAGTCTCTAAAATAGGTGGTGTGCTCAAATCAACAGGTAACTCAACACATGATGCATTCAAGTTAACTAGGCATGCTTCATTCTCATGTGAAGTTATATCATCAATACCTTTACTGTTACCTCGCAAAGATGTAGGTGATGTAGGTACGGACGTTGACAATGTACCATACTCTTGAGATGATGTTGCGCTCACAATCCGAGGTGGGGCTGCTCTAGTAGGTGCAATAGTGGAGTAACCAACCGGCGATGGTGAGCATGAACTGGAATAGTAGTTGTTGTAGTCACCCAATGCATCCTCCTGTATCTGTCTCTCAAAGGTACAAGCACGGACATACATACCAGTAATGCAACGAGGAATATACCGAAATCTTGCCTGAATATCATGGTTCAAACCACCAAAAAATCTATTCATTGTATCATCCTCAGATTCTTCTATGTCACAATGATGCATATAAGATTTGAACTCTTGGTAGTAAGCATGAACATTGTTACTGCCTTGTTTTAATTGCTCCAATTTGCAACGCAATTCACGACGATAGTAAGGAGGAAAAAATTGTTGTCTCATTACAGCTTTCAAAACTTTCCAAGTTGTGGGTTGGTTATCAATGTTTTTCTTACAATGTACACTCCACCAAACAGAAGCAAAACCAGTAAATGCTCTAATGGTAGCTCGTACTCTCTCAAGTTCAGAAAAATCATGGTGACTAAAAACTTGTTCTACTTCAAGCTCCCAAGCTAGATAAATAGCAGGATTAAATCTACCCTCAAATGATGGTAAAGAGATAACCTGACCATATGCTTGTGTGTGTTGTCCCAACTCTCGTGATGGTGAAGATGTGTCCGTCGTCCAAGAACTTCTATCTCTGGAACCTGTCATGATTAGTAGAAACAAGAACCAAAATTCGAGAATAATGTTCCTATGAACTACTAGGATGTGGTTGTAAAGTGCTCACAATAAAGCAAATATCAATATCTTACAAGTTCTTACCATGCGGCAGGTGGTGACAGGCAACCAGCGGTGTCAAATAACTCCGAAGATTGTGTAAAGTGATTGCCAGGGGAACATGCGTATACACGGTGTAGAAATATGTGGAGCTGGGTTGGCTATATATGGTAGCAAAATATTAGCAATAATCAATTCAGAGATGCAATGTTGAATAAACGCTCAACGACGGTACTATGCTGGTCCTAGGCTAGACCGAACTAGAGACGCGAGCCTAGAACACTAATGAGGTCACGTCGTAGCACAACTAGCATCAATGAAGGATACTAAGTAGCTCTGGACAGCAAGATATAAGTGAAGATCACAACGGCAGTAAAGATAATGATGTGAAACAACAGCCAAGCAGGATATATCAACAACTTTGTCTCCAACTTTCCTCTGAAAAAGTTTGTGCCAATTTTTTTCAAGAATGGTATTGACTCAAGCTTTCAAACACAAAAGGAATCACTCAATTCCGAGTTGATATGAGGAGTCAAAAAAATTCGAAAACTGTCCTGAAAAACTGGAATAAGCTGTGTTCATGAACTTCGGAGGGCAAAAAGACCTATTTAGAAGCCGATTTTCAGGTGCCAAATATTGAACTAGCTTCTTCAACTATTTAGATGTGGCTCGTCGCTAGCTTTCGTTTGAGTACTCGCGGAGGCAAAACGGACTTCGTATGAGGAAGTTATGCCTGTTTTACTGAACAGTGCACAAAACAGATTCCAATCCGAATTCAACTACGAGATTGAGTCTAAAAAGATCCGAATTTTGTTTTTTTTCTTCTCTTTTTTTTTTTCCTCACACTTTTTTTTCTTTCTCTCCTTTTTTTTCTCTGACTTTTTTTTTCTCTTTTTTTTCTCTCTTTTTTTCTCCCTCTTTTCAAAACAAACTAGATAAGATGCAGATTGGATCAAGTGAAGATGTGAACGATCTCAACTATTATTATGACAATGAATGGTGGGTAGCACGTGGTGGAAATTGATGGATGGATGGTGGACAGCGGAAGAGATAATGATGCAGCGGTGGCGTGACTAATGTGAACAGAACTCGAAACTCTAAACGAACTAGACACTAAGACCAGCAACTCGACACGACGATGCAACCGATAATTCAACTATGCAAGCAATGAAAAGAAAATTGCAAAGGCTCAGACTGGCTTGGACCAAGGATGAATAGATCTAACTCTTTTTTGTGGCTTTTTCTTGGACAATAGGTAAGAAAATAAATTAATCTAGGAAAACTGGAAATTCTCACCGAGCAACCTGAAAACTGATACCACTTGATAGAGGCGAGGGTCCCGATCTTTCGATGAGATGATAACTATCGATTTGGTGGAGACGACTTTGATGATCCGACTACAAACGTGCACGAGCAACCGCTAAACCAATCTCCTGAGGTTACTGACGATGCTGGAAGCACGGTCAGCCTGACCACGAATGTCTATTCCTGCAAGCAATCGAAGAACGAGAAAGAATATGATAAAGCAATCTGAATATCGCAAATATATATGAAGTATTGATAATGACGGGGATCCGTAAGCGGTCTTCGTCTGGTCGTTGGACACAAACGAAGTACACGAAGTTGCAATGGCTAACTTTTAACTAAACAAATCCCAAGGAAAAAGCTACTAGATGGATCTACTTATATAGGAGCAAGGGGTGGCGGCCAAGGAGGTGGGAGGACGTCCCAAGGCAGCCTAAAACTAACCCTAGGTCGTACAAGGATCATGGGCCCAAGTGGAGGTGATGCAACACCTTTGGGCTTGTAGTTTGACTTGGATTCTGCTGCAACGTCAGATTGTTTCGTACGTAACTCAACGCTCCGGATGAATTTGAAGGTGAATCCAATTGGGTTGGAAAGAGCACGAAATCTAGTTTCCAACAAAAAAGAATCACCCAATTCGGAGTCCGTATGAAAAAGTTGTTGGCGTTTTGAGTCAGGTATGTCTGTGCAGTCCGAATCTGAATCCAGAACGTGAGGGACTTGGACTCTATCTTCTCTTGGCCCAAAAGTGACGTGAGAGGACTTTTTGAACACAACCTAAACTTCTCCTTTTCCCTTGTCTTCATATGTGGATTGTACAAATGTCCCATACACCTGTAATTAGACAAAACATAAAAGTGTGTGAAGTATTTTTGTTCTGGATAACATAAATAGATTATTGAATAGTTTGCATTAGAAATCACCTGACAAATATGCATGTATGCAATATTTTTGGTCGTATCCAAGGTAGTCATGTCCTCATCAACGATGGCGGTGATTTCCCCCTTCCGGAGGGAAGTTTCCCCGTCAGAACAGCTCCGCCGGAGCCCTAGATTGGTTCCGCCAAGGTTCCACCTCGTGGCGGCGGAGTCTCGTCTGGAAAGATGGCTTATGATTTTTTCCTCATCAAAAGACTCCATATAGCAGAAGATGGGTATCAGAGGGCCACTAGGGGGCCCACGAGGTAGGGGGCGCGCTGAGGGGGTAGGGCGCGCCCCCACCCTCGTGGGCAGGGTGTGCCCCCCTGGTGAACTTCTTGCGCTCAGTATTTTTTATATATTCTGAAAATGACTTCCGTGAAGTTTTAGGACTTTTGGTGCTGTGCAGGATAGGTCTCTAATGTTTGCTCCTTTTCCAGCCCAGAATCCCAGCTGCCGGCATTCTCCCTCTTTATGTAAACCTTGTAAAATAAGAGAGAATAGGCATAAGTATTGTGACATAATGTGTAATAACAGCCCATAATGCAATAAATATCGATATAAAAGCATGATGCAAAATGGACGTATCAACTCCCCCAAGTTTAGACCTCGCTTGTCCTCAAGCGAAAGCCGAAATCAAAAAATATGTCCCCATGTTTAGAGATAGAGGTGTCGATATAAATAAAATACGGACATGAGGGCATCATGATCATTCTTAGAACAACAACTTATATAATTCTTGTCATATGATCTCTTATGCAAGAGTAATAATTCAATCACAATTTCAAGTATGAATCATAAACTTCATTGACAACTAACAAACTATAATCTCAGTCATTGGAGCAACTGCAATTTATCATAACATAGGAAAGAGTCAATATAAGAGCTTTTCAGCAAGTCCACATACTCAACTATTATATAGTCTTTCACAATTGCTGACACTCACGCAATACTTATGGGTACGGAGTTTTAATCGGACACAGAGAAAGATAGGGGCTTATAGTTTTGCCTCCAAATGTTTTACCTCAAGGGTAATGTCAACAATAATAGTTCATGAAAACTCACATCCAATTAGCCATATATACCAGGATCTTTCCAACATGTTGTGCTTGCCAAAAGATAAAATTTAAAAAAGGAAGGGTGAAGATCACCATGACTCTTATGTAAGGTAGGAGATAAAAGTAAAAAATAGGCCCCTTGCAGGGAAGCAGAGGTTGTCATGCGCTTTTATGGTTGGATGCACAAAATCTTAATGTGAAAGAACGTCACTTTATATTGCCACTTGTGATATGGACCTTTATTATGCAGTCTGTCCCTTCTATTTCTTCCATATCACACGATCGTATAAAGCTTATTTTCTCCCACACTAATAAGTCATACATATTTAGAGAGAAATTTTTTTATTGCTTGCACCGATGACAACTTACTTGAAGGATCTTACTCAATCCATAGGTAGATATGTGGACTCTCATGGCAAAACTGGGTTTAGGGATATTTGGAAGCACAAGTAGTATCTCTACTTGGTGCAAGGAGTTTGGCTAGCATGAGGGGGAAAGGCAAGCTCAATCATGTTGGATGATCCAAGACAATATAATTTATCTCAGATGCAAGAAAACATAACCCATTACGCTGTCTTCCTTGTCCAACGTCAACTCTTTAGCATGTCATACTTTAATGAGTGATCACAATCATAAAAGATTCCCAAGATAGTGCATTTATATGTGAAGAACTCTCTTTCTTTATTACTTCCTATTAATTGCAACGATGACCAAAACTATGTTTGTCAACTCTCAACAACTTTTATTCATCATACTCTTTCTATGTGAGCTCATTACTGTCCATAAGATCCATATGATCTCTTTTATTCTTTTTATTCTTTATCTTTTCTTTTATTCACTCAAGATCATGGAAAAATAATCAAGCCCTTGACTCAACACTAATCTTTATTATATATCTCACAGACTCGATTACATAGAAGGATCATAAAGCAAAACTCACAACTAGATCATACTAAAAAGCTTTTATTCTACTAGATCAAGATATTATCAAAATGATCAAACTAAGAAAAACGGTAAAGATAAAAGTGATGGTGATACGATACCGGGGCACTCCCCCAAGCTTGGCAGTTGCCAAGGGGAGTGCCCATACCCATGTGGTTATGTCTCCTTTGTTGGTGAAGAAGATGGTGGTGATGATGGATAGTTGCACATCGAGCGTAGGAGGTCTTCTAACTTGCGGATAATGCCTTTGAGTGCGATGATATGCTCCTTCAACAAAATATTTTCACATGTGAGATACTTATTTTGTATATGAGCTAACTCAATCATCTTGAAAGCTTCGATCTTAGTTGGGGTAAGAAGATTTTGATCAAGTTGAAGGATGTCTTCTGTTGCCGGAACTTGGTCCTCCGTGGTCTTCTTGATCCCTTCATCCTTGTTGATCTCCATGGATTCTTCTCTCTTCAGCTCTATCTTCATTAGCCAAGCATCGTTACCCTCATTGTTGGAGGAGGAGGGAGACGACATGATGCTTGGCTTTGACAACCCTGGCAGAAAACAGCTCAAAACAAGAACACGAGATTTTTGCGTGATACGGTGGTCAAAACCTTCGGGAGGTTATATAATGAATTTTTACCGACCAAAATACGCGTTGTGTAAGAAAATGGAGTCCGGAGAGCACATGAGGTGCCCACGAGGTAGGGGGGCGCGCCCTCCACCCTCGTGGAGCCCTCGTGTCCTTCCCAGACTGCTTCTTATTTTTCTATTTTTCTAAATATTCCAAAACGGAAGAAAATTGCCATTAGAATTGTTTTGGAGTCGGTTTACTTACCGTACCACAAACCTATTCCTTTTCAGAGTCTGAAACGTTCCGGAAAGTGTCCCTTATGTATTCCTCCGGGGTTACGGTTTCAATAACATTGGTTTCTACATTTATAGGATTACCTGAGATATAATGTTTAATTCTTTGACCGTCCACCACCTTCGGATCGTTGCCTTCGAAGTTGTTGATTTTTATTGCACCGGAACGATAGACCTCCTCGATAACGTAAGGACCTTCCCATTTGGAGAGAAGTTTTCCTGCAAAAAATCTTAAACGAGAGTTGTATAGCAATACATAGTCACCTACATTAAACTCACGCTTTTGTATCATTTTGTCATGCCATCTTTTAACTTTTTCTTTAAATAATTTGGCATTCTCATAGGCTTGGGTTCTCCATTCATCAAGTGAGCTAATGTCAAATAACCTATTCTCACTGGCAAGTTTGAAATCATAATTGAGCTCTTTAATAGCCCAATAAGCCTTATGTTCTAGTTCGAGAGGTAAGTGACATGCTTTTCCATAAACCATTTTATATGGAGACATACCCATAGGATTTTTATATGCAGTTCTATAGGCCCATAATGCATCATCAAGTTTCTTGGACAAATCCTTTCTAGATCTATTAACAGTTGATACGGAGCATCCTATGGACATCACCATGTCAAGAGTCCGTTTGGCAAGTGACACATGTGACATCTACTTGACATACCCAAAGGTGAATAATCTCCTTTACACGTGCTCACTTGACCCCCTTCGAGGATGGTATACTACTTGACACCCCTCTCGTGTGCATGCATAGGTATTGTCGGAACACTACGGACGACGAGGAGTGCAAGCGCCAAGGAACAAGTACACCATCCGCGAGGGAAGCATGGAAGTGATGACAGAAGAAGACGAAGACATCTCCCAGGACCCAGACATCCGGCCCTGGCCCGGACATCCGACCCCTGAAGATGTCAACAGCAGCAGCCCTGCAGCCGAAGTGCTACAGGCCCCGGACATCCGGCATCAGCCCCGGACATCCGGCGCCTCGCCAACACCCGGACATCCGGCCTCGCCCTCAGAAATCCGGACAAGCCATTCTAGAGAGTACCGTGACCAGCTCTGTCAGCCCGGACATCCAGCTCCCCGTGAAGCCCCGGACATCTGACCCGACGCCCGGACATCCGGCCCTCCCTGCCTGCGTGCAGTGCTTCTGGGCCGAGGCCCATGTACCCCTTCGCCCCTTAGACTATATATACTTCCCCTCCACCTACGTTTTAGGGTTAGCATTGGTTTAGCTCATTTTAGAGATAGAGCATTGCTCATACATATCGGATCTATTCCACGAGAAAGACTGCGGCCCCTCTATGGAGAAGATCCGCCTTGGATTCAAGACCCCTCACGGGAAGATCCCCTTGTGGATTCAAGACCTCCTCACGGAGAAGAACCGGTTACCTCTTGTATCGTCCGTTGTTGACTTTGGATCTTGTATCTCTCTTTGTGTTTCGAGGATCTAGCACATGTGTGATCATACTTGTTGGTTTGAGTGTTCTCTTGTGTTCCCCTCGTGATTTTCCCCTCGTTTCCCTCCTCGTGTTCTTCGCGGGATCCGCTCCTTTCGTGAAAGATCGGGCCACTAGGGTTCTACCCTACATCATCTTGGATCAGAGCCAACTTGTCTCATGATATCATCTTGGTATCATGAGCCACGTTGATCACAATTTCAGAGCCTCCCCTCGTTGTTTTCTAGCCTAATTTTGTTGATTTCGTCCTAAATTCGAAAATTCCCCACCAAAAAATAGCCCCCAGAATTTTTTGTGATTTGTTGGTTTGATGATGTTTTTTTGATTTTGATCCATGGATTCGTTGTGTCTTGAGTATATCTAGCTTCTCCCCACTTTTCTCCACTTTCCATCCACAAAATCCATCAAATTTTGCCCTTGGAATCATCCATTTCCGCCCCCAATTCGAAAATTTCCGCCCCAAACGAGATCTGGATTCGTCGGGCCAGACATCCGGGCCATCGGGCCGGACATCCGGCTCCTGGAGCGCCAAATTTGCACGGTTCTGGACATCAGGTCCCGGATTTCCGGCCCCGAGCCCGGATGTCCGGCCCCTGACATTTCAGCCTTCCCCATTTCACCGTTTTGTCCATAACTAATTCATCCGGAGTCCGTTTTTGACGTTCTTTAGCTCGTTGAAAAGCTCTTGACTTCCCCCTTCCAAAAAAAATACTACCATCACCATTTGACTTCATCAAAATTTTGGAACTTTGGCATATTTGCCTAGGGCTTCCACCACAACCTCCGCATAACCACCACCGACTTCCGCAACCTAACCAATTTTGTTCCCCATCGCATTAGTGGTTGCTTGAGGAGTGATTTGAGTCTCCTATGGTGTCTAGGATACTTAAGGACGGTTGCTTCTTCATCAACCACAACCACCATAACTTCCGCATAGGCTTGACCACCATACACTTCCACCATCCCAACTTAACCCAATTTTGTTAGTGTTGTGAGTTGTGTCTCCTAAGGTGTTTTGGCTACTTAGGGAACGTGCTTTCAACTCCGACACCGTGTATAGTCCATCACCTTACCCTCCATTTCCGCATTGCGTACTCTGCAACCCATCATTGCCATTACGCAATTCCTTTGAGCTTCCACAAAACCATCACCGCATCCCGCTACCACCATTTGACATTTGACATTTGAGATTTTGAGTTCGCGGTTTTTCCGTTTCCTAAGGTGTTTTGGCTACTTAGGGACGAGTCTCCATCATCTTGGTATCTCCATCAAGATCATCGCCACTCATCATCGACACGGACGGTAACCTCCATATCATCTTGGTATCGTGGTATCCCTCCATTGTATATTCCCTTGCAATTGCATTAATAACCCCTAGCCCATTTTGCATCACTTGCCTATCGAGACTAGCCATTTGAGTATTGCCGGCAGCGTTACTTGTGCACATTAGTGATCTACACCATACATTGCATACATACCATACCATATCAGTATCATCTTGGTATCATATCATCCTTCGTGCCTCAAGTTTGTTCCCGCATATACACAATAGCTATCTTGGTTTGTGCATTGTACAAAAGTGGCCATACAAAAAAAGAGAATAAATCTTTTAAGCAAAGAAAAAGAGTGATCAAAGAGCTTGTAAGCAAGTGCCATAGCATCTACATTGTCATATAAGATCATCTTGGATCACCTTGTGAGAAACACCGGGAACCATACATATATAGCATACTTGGGATAGAAAGTTGATACATTTTGCATCTTATAGGTTGTGCACAAGTGTCGTATCCGCCTATAGAGCAATCGTGCTAGCGTCTCTATTGAGTTGTGCAACACGAGCGTTTTCCGTGGTTTCCACATTTTGTGATCATCCTTGGTTGCACGACCCCATTTATCTATCCGTGTGTGCGTTTCCGTGTGCCATTCATTGCTATTGGTCTACTTGTTACACTTGCAAATTTGTGAATCTCTTTCAACATTATTGACTCTTGCTAACATTTTGCATTAAATTTTTGTGCCACTATCCTCACCGAGCTCCACCATAAGCCTTATTTGTGCAGGTGTGAGAAACTGACAAGAATTGGTACCAATTGTGCTATTTCCTTGTCCACATTGGAGTGATCATTGATCCACTTTCAACTTCGGTCAAGGTACATTTGGTATTCGTTCTTCTCTTTCTACCACTCACATTTTTCTCTTGGGGTGATGGATAGGCAAGGCATTTCATCTTCGGTCTACAACAACAACGACGAGTTCGATGCCACGAACAACTCCAACGACGCCAATATGCAAGCTCAAATGGAGGAGATCAAAGCCCTAATCAAGTCGTACAAGCGATCTTCCTCATCTTCGAGAAGATGCTCAAGAGCACATGCCTCTGAGCTACCATCTCTGGCAAGATCACATCGGCATCGACACCATCACCAACAAAGACGTGAAGGTCAAGAGCTCAACACCAACAACCACTCAATGACTTCACCATCTCCCTTGGCATCTTCGCCAAGCGACTTCAAGGCATCTTCGCCTTCGGATATACGGCATCTTCGCCAACAAGCACCTCAAGACTACGCTCAAGAGAAGCTCCCCAAGCTCAAGTCCGTGACTTCCACGAGCTACTACGACCTCGACATCGACCATGAGATTCCTTTCTATGGGACTCTAGAACCCGAGGAGTATCTCGAGTGGGAGCGTTTGATGGATGACTACCTCAAGCTACATCAAGTTCCTCCCAAAGATCAAGTGAAGTGTGCCACAAGGAACTTCCACGACTACGCGTCCACATGGTGGCTTCACACACCTTCGGAGACCTACGACATGAGTTGGCCCAAGACGAAGAGAGCTTTGCAGCATGAGTTCGTGCCCCCAACCTACACGGAACAACTTCAACGCCAATTGGAGAACACCATCCAAGGATCCAAGTCCATCAACGAGTACTTCAAGGAGATGAAGAAAGCCTTGCGACGAGCTGGCGTGGACGACCCCATTTCGATGAAGTTCCACTTCATGATGGGATTACACAACGACATCTCCAAGACAATCTTCCTCGAGAACTACAAGTCCCTCAACGACAACTACATTGGTGCTCTCAAGGCGGAACAAGAACTCATGAATGCCAAAGTTTCTCCACCCCAAGCTCACTTCGCGACGACCAAGCTCCACGAGAACGAGCATGAGGCTAGTACCACCATGATGTCCAAACCCGACGAGCTCCAAGACGATTCTCCCAAGTTCGACTTCACCACCATCCCTCTTTGTGGCATTGATGATGCTGAGTCCTCCATGACTCTTTTTCAAGACGGTGCGGCGACGAGTACAACTACGAAGACCCTCAAGGACCAAGCGTTGGAGGCGAGCGACAAGGTGGCGAGCAAGGATGATGCTTCCATCTTAGGAGGCGAGTGTGATGATGTGCCATCTTTGGCCTTCATCCACGGCGACGACGATGATATGGTTGAGCATGGGATTTTCCCTTCGACGACGACGACATGTGATGATTTGAGTGACTTTTGCCACCATATTGAGAGTGAGAGTGACTTCACCACTAGCCCCATATATGATGTGTTTCCACAATTCCCATGTGAGGAGAGACACAACCCCCACCTCTTGAGTGAGATGAGTGACTCCACCATATGTGAGTTTGAGTGCACCTATTTTGAGGAAGTGAGTGAACCACCACATAGAGAGAGTGAGATAGTTGATAGGTCATGTGAGGCCACTTCCAACACTAACGAATTGACCTCTACCTCTATTGTGTCTTCTCATTTGGTGCTAGGTCCCATATATGATGACGCGCCGATTCACGACGACTACGTCCTACCTTTGGACAAGACGATGGCCATGGTGGAATATGATGCACCCCCCACATGGTTCCATCACAATGATGATCTTGACCACCATTCGGTCTTACCCACCTCACCTACTCCACATGAGTGGAATGACAAAGGTAACATAGGTGAAGGTGATGCTCTTGTCCCACTAGTGGACTATCATGACGTTGATTGCTTGCATGATGTTGATCAACCTATTTCCATGCTTCATGCTAGTGTGACTTCCCCATGCGATGTTTTACCCATTTATGATGAGTATGATGATTGCCATGTGGAGTCTATTAGTTGTATGCCATGTTACATAGGATTTCTTGTGCTAATTCTCTCGGTCACATCATGTTTGCCAATCCACTTGACTTGCCATATGCTATGCATGAGATCGACCACATGTCATATTTGCAATCTCTTCATAGTGACTATGCATATGCCATTAAGATTAACCCAATTTGCACTTATGTCATAGATGACAAGCCCATGGTTATTGGCATTTGTTTTTCTTGTGATGATATTGATATGCTTCCTTTGCATCATTTATCTCATATGCCATGCCATGACCACCTAGCTTCGGATATGCATTGTTTTGGGTGTTGCTCATTTTCTCCATATGATGTTTCCAATATTGCTCATGAGGAGACCCCCATAGTTTCCTCATACATTTTAGGAGATTTTGATCCCCCATCCATTGCATGATCCTCATACTTATGTGCACAATATGCTCCCCATGAATACACATGATATTGATGTGCCATATATTTGTATGCTCAATTTGCATCCCCATCGTGTTATACACAATAACTATTCTTTCATGATGGATGACACGTTCTTATACCATGCATCAAATTTCTTTGAGCAATGCTTACCTTGTGCTAACTCACACGTGCACATACACATCATGATGGATGATGTGTACATTCACCACACACACAATCTCTTTCGTTTGTGTCTCTTTTGTGTAGGTACCCTCGAATTCTTGTCAACCTCGCAATCCCACGAGTTGACAAAACGAGGTCTAGAGAGCAATGATGACTTGGGATCCCATGGAGTGTCTTTCCCACCGCTCTCTTCGTGCAAAGACTTTGCGCATTTCTTCTACATGGCCCTCACTTGGCTATGGGTTGTTGTCCATTATATATCCTTTGCCCATCTTGCCATGTTCACTTTGCATGATATGCTCATTCCTATGCCTTTTCCATGCATTTGTGACCCATGCTTTGCATTACAGATGATGATTGATTCTCATACTTGTATGTGTATTTGCAAGCTTGGTGGTGATATCACTTATTATTGCCATGTTTGCTTTGTGCCCCATGCCTATGATGATACTTTCATCTTGCTTTGTGTTCGTGCTTGCGATATGTCATGTGCATTGCCTATGCCTATTATTTGCTCTCATGACATGATTGCCATTATTTACTCTAGTATGTTGCATCTTTGCACTACTAGCTTGCACAACTTGATTACTATGTTTGCTTGCCTTGTTGCATCTCCGATGACTCAAACTTGCTCCCTTCATGCGGTTGATGACAACCATCTACATGCTTTGCACATGATTGTTATTGCTTCTTGTCATATATCTCCATGTGTTGCCTCTATCATGCTAGATGATTTCCCATTTTGTAACATCCCAAATTTTCAATTTGGAATGTTATACACTAGATCATCATGCATATCATATGTTTCTTGCATTTTGGTTGATCCTAGAAATTTCACGCAACTCAAGGACCTTCGGAGAGAGTTGGAGATTTCGTTATTTTCATATTTGAGAGTTTTCTCGAATTTGAAAAGAGGATCATTTGATTTATTTATTTCATCTTCAATTATTTTCCTATATCAAAAATGAGAGAGGGAATAATATGACTTTCCCAAAATTTAGGAAAATGAAGATCTAATGGATAAATCAAATTTTGGTTTTGCCGGAGTTTTGTTTGCATTTTTATTTGGATAGGGAAAATGCGTGTTTTCGAAAATTGCATTTTAGGCCCGGAGATAAGTTCATTTTGTTCGGCTCATTTTTAGGAGTCGGGGAAAATTTACTTTAGAATTTTGGAGCTCGTTTAGATTTTCTTTTCTGTGTTTTTCTGCGCGCGAAACTATTTAAAACAAAAAACAAAAAAAGAGAGCCAGGCCAGCCGGGCCTAAGGCCCAGCCAGCCGGCCACCGCCCCCAGCCTCCCTGTGCACTGCGCGCCTGGCGCCAGCAGCCAGCCAGGCCGCCGCCTCGCCTCGTCTTAGCCGAATCCTTTTAGGATTCTAGGCTAGCTCTTTTCCTTGTTTTGTTTTCTTTTTCCTAATCCTAGTCTATTTCTTGTCCCCTACCCCAAGTCTCCTCACCCCTCCCCAATATAAATACCCCAACACCCCCCCCTCTAAACCCATCAAATCAAACCCCCTCTCCTCCCCAAGCCGCACCCCACCCCGCGCCCTACACCGCCGCCGCGCCACCCCACGCCCGCGCCGCCGCCCTTAGCCGCCGCCGCCGCACCTTGCCCACGCCGCCGCCGCCTTACGCCACGCCGCCGGAGCCCCTCGCCGGAACCTCGCCGAGGTAGCCGCGCCGCGTCTCTCCTATCCCCTCGGTTCGGTTTTTCTTATAAACCGTTCCGATTCTTTTCTTCTCTTCCGATTCGTTTTCTTTCCGATTCTTTTCTAAACCATTCCGGTTTCTAGATCGGTTTTTTGTTTCGGTTTTCTTCTCTGAAACCCTAGATCGGATTCGTTTTCTTTTCCGATTTAGTTGCCTTTGGACCGTTCGCCGGACCGTTCGTCCTAACGAACGTGATCACCAGATTCTTCTAGGTTAACGAACGTCCGTTCGTTTAACCGTTCGTCTCTTTCTTTTTGTCGGATTTACTCCGCGATCGCGATCCCAGATCCGATCTTCGTTCTAGTCTTTCTTCTCGCTCGTTTATCGGAATCAGGTGATTCAAGCGCCTGGAGTTTCGTTTCGAAATCGCCGTTCCATCTAATCAACTTGAACAAGTTTTTGCCCTGGTAAAATTTGACCTAGTTTCAACTTGCTAGAACTGAGTTGTTTTCTTCCGCTGTTTGTTTTTCCGTTTCTTTGTTCGGTTCGTTCTTTCTTTGCAACCGGAGTTCTTAAGTTGAACTATCTGGTTCGTTCTCTTGTTCGAGTTTTACCTGTGCATTAGATGAGTACTTATTGTATGCTTGTTGTTTGTCTGCGATAGATCACCCGGATTGCGCCGCTTGTTACTTCGAAACCCTAGGTCCCGCGGATCATCAGCAAGGCAAGTAACACTTTGATCATACCTTTTCTACAACCCAGTTTTATTGCATTAGATCAATCCTCACACATTGCATGATTAGGATCTAATTAAATTGTGGGATGGGAAGTAGATGAGGTAGTACCTATTACCTGTATTATTATGAAACCCTTGGGAGTTACTTCTACGTTGCTTATTATGCCATGCTATGCTAGTAGACGTGGATTGGGTGAGTGATATCCATGACAGATGTGAGATATTTAATTAATGGTTTATCTAAGGTGGCAACTTAAACACACATCTGGGTGGATTGAGGCACCTGATGTCTATCAGGACTTGCCTGTTTTTTTTGGACCGCCACCCAGGCTCAAAGGGATCATAAGATCTTTCATGCTAGAAACTTCCGTGTGCAGCCACATGCTACTATGGGCTCTGGCATAGTTGACTAAGTTGTGCAAACTCTTACGGGGTGGACTAGCAGATGTAGGGGTTGTAGGTGGTACGGTCTACCCCACATGTAAGGTGCTAGTGCTTCTGAAAGACTATGTCTCGGTCATCCGTTTCTCAAACACCATGTAGTGCGAGAAAACAAACGGAGGCGATCGAGTCATGTGGGGAAAAGTGCGCAAACCTTTGCAGAGTGTACAAACTAATCATGATTAGCCGTGTCCCCGGTTATGGACAACTTGAGTATCTAGTACTTGAATATCCTGTGAATCTCAACATGTTACTTCTAATTAATGTTGTTGGGTTTTAATTACTTTTAATTGGGATTGAGAATGCTGTCAACCATTCTCAATGTTTCACAACCACCATAATAGTTAAATAAATTTATTCCTTTGCAGTAGGGAAAAACTGGCTTTTGCAAAACTGTAACCATAGAGCTTTCCACCAGCCATATATGCATATAGTATAGCTGTTTCATTCCATTACTCTCTATGTGTTACATTGCCAGCATATTCCATGTGCTGACCCGTTTTCGGGCTGCAACTTCTCATGTTGCAGACTTTTCAGACGATGAGTAAGGTGCTTTTAGGTCGTGGTTCTATACTCAGTGATGCCGTTGGAGTTGATGGACCCATTTATCTTCCAAGTCTTCCGCTGTTTTCGACACTAGATGGCCTTAAGCCATTTTTTATTGTAATAAGTTCTCTTAGACAACGATGTAATAAGTGTGTGATTGCCACTCTGCTATAAATCCTTCGATGTACTGTGTGGTGTCAGCATTACTGATCCAGGGATGACCCCCGAGCACAGTAGACTTGATCCATTCGGGTCGGGTCGCCACAGAGATGGTATCAGAGCACACGCTGACTGTAGGACACGACCACTAAGTTAAAGCCATAGGTCACCATTCTCTTGTCATTTTCTAACCCCTCATCTTTTCTACTCTTTTAGGATGACGCACGCGAAGATTAAGTACGCACAACCGGATGAAGGCACACCTTTTGGATTTCACCTAAAGGAAGTCACCAAGTACCTGAACATTGGATTACCAAGCTTCACGGGAACCTTCAACGCCACTCTGCCTGAAGAGGAGCGCTGGAAGATTCAAGCTCACATTTCGGGAAGGACATTCGCGCCAATCACGAAGCCCATAGATAGTGTTTTCAATGCACCAACCTGGAGTCTGGGAAGGAGCATGGCAGCTCATATCACCATGGGACGCATTGGAGAAGTTTATCAAGAAGACCTCAAGGACACTATCTACCAGATTTGCGGACGCCGAGATGAACAATGGGAGTTAGTCAGCACCAGGAAGGATAGATCTATTGCATCTTTCATCCAGGAGTTAAACCAGCACATTCGACGCCATGAGAACCAGATGTGCAATGATATGATAGAGTTGAAGAATGCGAAGGCAAGGATCATCGAGCTAGGAGGACAACTGAAGTCTACACGCAAGGACTACATGGACGAGATCGTAGCTCTAGCGAGACACAATGGCGATCGTAAGCAGGAGATTGAAGAACTCAAGAGGAAGTTAGCATCCATGGAGGAAGACGAGTACGTCGCATGTCCGGACAACTACAACATCATCGACGACACCGATTCGGATCCAAGTGAACCCGACTTTGAAGACGAAGCTGGAGCAGATATCATGGAATCTTCCACTGTTCAAATTTCTAGATGACCACCAAATAGTAGTAGTATTCCCCCATGTAAACATTATAGTCGAGCACTTTTGCGATAGTTTTAGATCGTTTGTAAGCCCTTGTTTGTTTGAATGAAGTGATTTTATGTGCATTTGCTCATGTGCATATGGGTAGTGTTTTCCCTTTAGACCCCCTCTATTCTTAATTCTCGTCTTTTCTAAACCCTCAGATGCCTCCCACCCAAGCCCTTAGGTCACCCATGTTAGTAACCTCGCCAGGAGCAGAGTATGTGGCAAGTTTATGGTGTGATCGGTTACCATTAAGGATTGGTAACTATGTGTTTCCCTCAGACCTAATAGTATTGGAATCTCAAGGATTGGATGTGATATTAGGCATGGATTGGTTATCAAAGTATAAAGGGAATATTGAGTGTGCTAGTAAGTCAATTTTGCTTACTACACCAGAAGGGAGAAGGATCAAGTATGTATCCCGGCATGTACCAAAAAGGACACAAGTGAATTGCCTAACAGGAGTTGTGCAGGAGGAAGTACCAGTGGTAAAGGATTTTCCTGATGTATTTCCTAAGGAATTACCAGGCATGCCACCGGATAGAGACATTGAGTTTTTGATTGAGTTATTGCCAGGTACCAGCCCAATATCGAAGAGACCATATAGGATGCCAGCAAAAGATTTGGTGGAAATTAAGAATCAGATTAAGGAGTTATTGGATAAAGGTTACATTCGCCCAAGTTCTTCGCCTTGGGGATCACCCGTACTTCTAGTGGAAAAGAAGGATGGATCATTAAGGATGGTTGTAGATTATCGGGGATTGAATGAAGTAACCATCAAGAATAAGTACCCACTGCCAATGATCAATGATCTGTTTGATCGGTTGCAAGGAGCTAAAGTGTTTTCCAAGATCGATTTGCGATCAGGATACCATCAATTGAAGATTCGGGAGCAGGACATACCTAAGACAGCATTCACCACGAGATACGGACTGTATGAGTATACCGTTATGTCATTTGGATTGACTAACGCACCTGCCTATTTTATGAACCTGATGAACAAAGTGTTTATGGAGTTTTTGGATAAGTTCGTCGTAGTGTTCATTGATGACATCCTGGTTTATTCAAAGAATGAAGAGGAGCATAAGGAACATTTGCGTTTGGTTTTGGAGAAACTAAGGGAACATCAGTTATATGCCAAATTCAGCAAATGTGAGTTTTGGTTGAAGGAAGTTGGATTCCTCAGACACGTTATATCCGGAGAAGGTATAGCAGTTGACCCCACTAAGGTTGAGACCGTAACCGAATGGGAATCACCAACGACAGTTGGAGAAATCCGGAGTTTTCTTGGACTCGCAGGATACTACCGAAGATTTATTGAGAATTTCTCAAGGATTGCGAAGCCTATGACGGAGTTGTTGAAGAAGGATACTAAGTACAAATGGACTGATGAATGTGAGGTTAGTTTCCAGGAGTTGAAGAAACGTTTGGTCACCTCACCAGTGTTGATTTTGCCAGATCAGACCAAGGATTATGAGGTGTATTGCGACGCTTCACGTCGAGGACTTGGAGCAGTGCTTATGCAGGAAGAAAGAGTTGTTTCGTATGCTTCACGACAACTGAAGCCTCACGAGTTGAATTATGCCATGCATGATTTGGAGCTAGCAGCCGTAGTTCATGCATTGAAAACGTGGAGACATTTCCTCATTGGAAATCATTGTGAGGTGTACACGGATCACAAGAGTTTGAAGTACATTTTCACTCAGAAGGAGTTGAACCTCAGACAAAGGAGATGGTTGGAGCTCATCAAGGATTATGACATGAGATTGCATTACCATCCCGAAAAAGCTAATGTAGTAGCTGACGCATTGAGCCGTAAGAGCCATGTCAATACTCTAATAACGGGGAAAATACCCAAGGAGTTAGCAGAAAACCTTCGTGAGCTATGTTTGGAAATAGTTCCGAGAGGCTATGTAGCAGCATTGGAGATTCAGTCAACATTGATGGATAAAATCAGAGAAGCTCAGAAATCCGACAAGGAGATTGCTGCTATAAAAGAGAAATTGAGCGAAGGAAAAGCAAAGGGATTTCGTGAGGATGAGCACGATACCCTATGGTTTGAGGACCGTGTTTATGTACCCAATGACCCAGAGATCAGGAAGTTGATTTTGCAAGAGGCACATGATTCACCGTATTCGATTCACCCAGGGAATACCAAGATGTATTTGGATTTGAAGGAAACATTTTGGTGGACCGGAATGAAGATGGATATTGCAGCAAATGTAGCAGTTTGTGACGTACGTCAGAGAGTAAAGGCAGAGCATCAGAAGCCAGCCGGATTGTTACAACCATTGCCGATACCCGAATGGAAGTGGGATAAGATAGGCATGGATTTTATCACAGGACTACCCAGGACGAAAGCAGGCTATGACTCGATATGGGTAGTAGTTGATCGTTTGACGAAGGTAGCACATTTCATTCCAGTTAAGACCACTTACACCAGTGCTAAGTTGGCAAAGATATACATGACTAGGATCATTTGCTTGCATGGAGTTCCGAGGAGTATCGTATCAGATAGAGGAACCCAATTTACCTCAAAGTTTTGGAATCAGTTGCATGAAACTTTAGGAACCAGACTAGAGTTCAGCACAGCTTTTCACCCGCAGACAGATGGACAGACCGAGAGAGTCAATCAGATTTTGGAAGATATGCTGAGAGCTTGTGCACTAGATTATGGATCTAGCTGGGACGATAACTTGCCGTATGCGGAGTTTTCTTATAACAACAGTTACCAAACCAGTTTGAAGATGGCACCTTTCGAAGCTTTATACGGAAGGAGGTGCAGGACACCGTTGTCATGGGACGAAGTTGGAGACCGTCAATTCTTTGGACCAGATTTGATTAAGGAGTCTGAACGGAAAGTTAAGTTGATTCGCGATAGGCTCAAGGTAGCCCAGTCCAGGCAGAAGAGCTACACAGATTCAAAACGCAAGGAGACAGTTTACGAAACCGGAGATAGAGTTTATCTCCGAGTATCCCCACTTCGAGGAGTTAAGCGCTTTGGAGTTAAGGGAAAGTTAGCACCGCGTTTCGTCGGACCGTTTAAGATCTTGGAACGTATGGGAGAAGTCGCTTATAAGTTGGAACTACCAGAGGGACTGTCAGGAGCTCATGATGTATTCCATGTTTCTCAGCTGAAGAAATGTCACGCCAAGATGGCGGAGGTACCGCTTGAAGCGATTCAGTTGAAGGACGACTTAACGTATGAGGAGAAGCTAGTCAAGATTCTCGATTATGCCAGCAGAGTTACCCGCAGCAAGGTTATCAAGTTTTGCAAAGTTCAGTGGAACCACCACTCAGAGGATGAAGCCACCTGGGAAAGAGAAGAAGATTTGCTCAAGGACCACCCTCACCTATTTTCTAGCCAACCCGAATCTCGAGGGCGAGATTCACCTTAAGGGGGGTAGGTTTGTAACATCCCAAATTTTCAATTTGGAATGTTATACACTAGATCATCATGCATATCATATGTTTCTTGCATTTTGGTTGATCCTAGAAATTTCACGCAACTCAAGGACCTTCGGAGAGAGTTGGAGATTTCGTTATTTTCATATTTGAGAGTTTTCTCGAATTTGAAAAGAGGATCATTTGATTTATTTATTTCATCTTCAATTATTTTCCTATATCAAAAATGAGAGAGGGAATAATATGACTTTCCCAAAATTTAGGAAAATGAAGATCTAATGGATAAATCAAATTTTGGTTTTGCCGGAGTTTTGTTTGCATTTTTATTTGGATAGGGAAAAATGCGTGTTTTCGAAAATTGCATTTTAGGCCCGGAGATAAGTTCATTTTGTTCGGCTCATTTTTAGGAGTCGGGGAAAATTTACTTTAGAATTTTGGAGCTCGTTTAGATTTTCTTTTCTGTGTTTTTCTGCGCGCGAAACTATTTAAAACAAAAAACAAAAAAAGAGAGCCAGGCCAGCCGGGCCTAAGGCCCAGCCAGCCGGCCACCGCCCCCAGCCTCCCTGTGCACTGCGCGCCTGGCGCCAGCAGCCAGCCAGGCCGCCGCCTCGCCTCGTCTTAGCCGAATCCTTTTAGGATTCTAGGCTAGCTCTTTTCCTTGTTTTGTTTTCTTTTTCCTAATCCTAGTCTATTTCTTGTCCCCTACCCCAAGTCTCCTCACCCCTCCCCAATATAAATACCCCAACACCCCCCCTCTAAACCCATCAAATCAAACCCCCTCTCCTCCCCAAGCCGCACCCCACCCCGCGCCCTACACCGCCGCCGCGCCACCCCACGCCCGCGCCGCCGCCCTTAGCCGCCGCCGCCGCTGCACCTTGCCCACGCCGCCGCCGCCTTACGCCACGCCGCCGGAGCCCCTCGCCGGAACCTCGCCGAGGTAGCCACGCCGCGTCTCTCCTATCCCCTCGGTTCGGTTTTTCTTATAAACCGTTCCGATTCTTTTCTTCTCTTCCGATTCGTTTTCTTTCCGATTCTTTTCTAAACCATTCCGGTTTCTAGATCGGTTTTTTGTTTCGGTTTTCTTCTCTGAAACCCTAGATCGGATTCGTTTTCTTTTCCGATTTAGTTGCCTTTGGACCGTTCGCCGGACCGTTCGTCCTAACGAACGTGATCACCGGATTCTTCTAGGTTAACGAACGTCCGTTCGTTTAACCGTTCGTCTCTTTCTTTTCGTCGGATTTACTCCGCGATCGCGATCCCAGATCCGATCTTCGTTCTAGTCTTTCTTCTCGCTCGTTTATCGGAATCAGGTGATTCAAGCGCCTGGAGTTTCGTTTCGAAATCGCCGTTCCATCTAATCAACTTGAACAAGTTTTTGCCCTGGTAAAATTTGACCTAGTTTCAACTTGCTAGAACTGAGTTGTTTTCTTCCGCTGTTTGTTTTTCCGTTTCTTTGTTCGGTTCGTTCTTTCTTTGCAACCGGAGTTCTTAAGTTGAACTATCTGGTTCGTTCTCTTGTTCGAGCTTTACCTGTGCATTAGATGAGTACTTATTGTATGCTTGTTGTTTGTCTACGATAGATCACCCGGATTGCGCCGCATGTTACTTCGAAACCCTAGGTCCCGCGGATCATCAGCAAGGCAAGTAACACTTTGATCATACCTTTTCTACAACCTAGTTTTATTGCATTAGATCAATCCTCACACATTGCATGATTAGGATCTAATTAAATTGTGGGATGGGAAGTAGATGAGGTAGTACCTATTACCTGTATTATTATGAAACCCTTGGGAGTTACTTCTACGTTGCTTATTATGCCATGCTATGCTAGTAGACGTGGATTGGGTGAGTGATATCCATGACAGATGTGAGATATTTAATTAATGGTTTATCTAAGGTGGCAACTTAAACACACATCTGGGTGGATTGAGGCACCTGATGTCTATCAGGACTTGCCTGTTTTTTTTGGACCGCCACCCAGGCTCAAAGGGATCATAAGATCTTTCATGCTAGAAACTTCCGTGTGCAGCCACATGCTACTATGGGCTCTGGCATAGTTGACTAAGTTGTGCAAACTCTTACGGGGTGGACTAGAAGATGTAGGGGTTGTAGGTGGTACGGTCTACCCCACATGTAAGGTGCTAGTGCTTCTGAAAGACTATGTCTCGGTCATCCGTTTCTCAAACACCATGTAGTGCGAGAAAACAAACGGAGGCGATCGAGTCATGTGGGGAAAAGTGCGCAAACCTTTGCAGAGTGTACAAACTAATCATGATTAGCCGTGTCCCCGGTTATGGACAACTTGAGTATCTAGTACTTGAATATCCTGTGAATCTCAACATGTTACTTCTAATTAATGTTGTTGGGTTTTAATTGTTCACTTAATTGGGATCGGAATGCTGTCAACCATTCTCGAGGTTTCACAACCACCATGATAGTTAAATAAAATTTATTCCTTTGCAGTAGGGAAAAATTGGCTTTACGCAAAACTGTAACCATAAAGCTTTCCACCAGCCATATATGCATATAGTATAGCTGTTTCATTCCATTACTCTCTATGTGTTACATTGCCAGCATATTCCATGTGCTGACCCGTTTTCGGGCTGCAACTTCTCATGTTGCAGACTTTTCAGACGACGAGTAAGGTGCTTTTAGGTCGTGGTTCTATACTCAGTGATGCCGCTGGAGTTGATGGACCCATTTATCTTCCAAGTCTTCCGCTGTTATCGACACTAGATGGCCTTAAGCCATATTTATTGTAATAAGTTCTCTTTGAGACAACGATGTAATAAGTGTGTGATTGCCACTCTGCTATAAATCCTTCGATGTACTATGTGGTGTCAGCATTACTGATCCAGGGATGACACCCGAGCACAGTAGACTTGATCCATTCGGGTCGGGTTGCCACACATGTATTGAGTGCACCAATGATTTTAGTCTTGCTAATGAGATTTCTCCCATAGCATTCTCGCATATATTTGGAGATTTTGACATATTTCTTGTGAAGCATGCTTGCCTTCCTTCTTTGCACCATATACCTCGTGCCATGAATATTGCCATTTGTTGCATCATATTATTCATGCACTTGCGCTTCTAATGGTTATGTGCAAAAGAAGAGAACCATCATGATGGATGATGTGTTTATCTACCATGCGCATACATTCTTTGCTTTCTTGTGTGCATGCGTAGGATACTTGGACTTTGTGTCGACTTCTGCTTCACGTGAGTTGACAATTCGAGCTCTTGAGAGCGAGCCGCATACATTAGACAATGACTCGCTTCTACACCACCTTTCATACCACTTCGGCATTGTGAAGGACGCACAAGCACACATCTTCAAGGTGACATCTTTCTTGAGCATGCATATTGTGGATCATACTACTTGTGTTGCTTGCACCATGTGACTAATTTGTCATCTTGGACCCCTTGCTTGCACACATGTTAGAGATCTTGCTTCCACTTGTCATTTTCACAATTCCATGCATCATGATATATATGCCTTGTGTGTTGCATCCAATTCTTGGATTACTTGCTCCTATCACATATTTGGTTGCAACAATGTCATCACTTCACATATGCCATGTCTCATTGATTGCTACATGCTTGCCTTGATTGCCTCACACATGATGAACAATTTCTCTTTCTATTGTGTTGAGTGCCACACTATATTCACTACACCCTATGCACATTATGCTTGGATTTTCTTGCACTTGACCCATGTGTTTAGAAAATTCATTTCTTTTGGTGTTGTGAATGATTCCTATGCCTACCATAGACCTTTCATGGAGCGCTTTGCCCATGCTTGCTATGACTTCGATGTAGATGCTTATTCTATTGTCATACATATTTGCATCTCTACCTCACATTCACATGGTTGTCCCCATGATTTCTTTGCTTGTGCTAGATTGATATGCTTACATTCCATGTCACAATCCTTTGTCACACCATATGCTTTGCATGATTATGACACTTGTTTGGTGATTCACCTCTTGAATGCTTGGTTTTGCACTAACGCTAACCACATTTATTTTTCTAAGTGTTTGTTGTCCTTGCTCATTTTGAAGGAATCACTAGACGGCGTGACATTGGAGAGTTCCCACTTCAAACTTGAAGATGATGACTACTTGGCGAACGTCCGCTTCTACACGGCGAAGCCATCTCCTTCCCATGGTGATTTGGTTTTCGATCCAAGGACGGATCTTTCCCAAGGGAGGGGAGATGATGTGGAGCATCCTTTGGACATCACCATGTGAAGAGTCCGTTTGGCAAGTGAGACGTGTGACATCTACTTGACATACCCAAAGGTGAATCATCTCCTTTACATGTGCTCACTTGACCCCTTCGAGGATGGTATACTACTTGACACCCCTCTCATGTGCATGCATAGGTATTGTCGGAACACTACAGACGACGAGGAGTGCAAGCGCCAATGAACAACTACACCATCCGCGAGGGAAGCATGGAAGCGACGACGGAAGAAGACGGAGACATTTCCCAGGACCCGGACATCCGGCCCCTGAAGATGTCAACAACAGCAGCAGCCCTACAGCCGAAGTGCTACAGGCCCCGGACATCTGGCGTCATCCCCGGACATCCGACGCCTTGACAACACCCGGACATCCGGCCTCGCCCTCGGAAATTCGGACAAGCCATTCCAGAGAGCACCGTGACCAGCTCCGTCAGCCCGGACATCCGGCTCCCCGTGAAGCCCCGGACATCCGGCCCGACGCCCGGACATCCGCCCCTCCCTCCCTACGTGCAGTGCTTCTGGGCCGAGGCCCATGTACCCCTTCGCCCCTTAGACTATATATACTTCCCCTCCACCTATGTTTTAGGGTTAGCATTGGTTTAGCTCATTTTAGAGATAGAGCATTCCTCATCCATATCAGATCTACTACACGAGAGAGACCGCGGCCCCTCTACGGAGAAGATCCACCTTGGATTCAAGACCCCTCATGGGAAGATCCCCTTGTGGATTCAAGACCTCCTCACGGAGAAGAACCGGTTACCTCTTGTGTCATCCGTTGTTGACTTTGGATCTTGTATCTCTCTTTGTGTTTCGAGGATCTAGCACATGTGTGATCATACTTGTTGGTTTGAGTGTTCTCTTGTGTTCCCCTCGTGATTTTCCCCTCGTTTCCCTCCTCGTGTTCTTCGCGGGATCCGCTCCTTTCTTGAAAGATCGGGCCACTAGGGTTCTACCCTACATCAACAGTCTTTTGCAAAATTAATTTGAGTTCTCTATTACTCAATTCTACTTGACCACTAGACGGTGGGTGATAAGGAGATGCAATTCTATGATTAACATCATATTTAGCAAGCATTTTACGGAAAGCACCATGAATAAAATGTGAACCACCATCAGTCATTAAATATCTAGGGACTCCAAACCTTGGAAAAATAACTTCTTTCAGCATCTTAATAGAGGTGTTATGATCAACACTACTAGTTGGAATAGCTTCTACCCACTTAGTAACGTAATCAACAACAACTAAAATATGTGTGTATCCATTGGTGGCAGGAAAAGGTCCCATATAATCAAAGCCCCAAACATCAAATGGTTCAATAACAAGTGAATAATTCATAGGCATTTCTTGACGTCTACTAATATTACCAATTCTTTGACATTCATCACAAGATACAACAAACTTACGGGCATCCTTGGAGAGAGTAGGCCAAAAAAACCGGATTGCAATACCTTATGTGCAGTTCTATCTCCAGCGTGGTGTCCTCCATAAGCTTCAGAGTGACACTTGCATAGGATCTGTTCCTATTCATGCTCAGGTACACAACGTCTAATAACACCATCTAGTCCTTCTTTATAAAGATGTGGGTCATCCCAAAAGTAATGTCTCAAATCATAGAAGAACTTTTTCTTTTGCTGGTATGTGAAACTAGGTGGTATAAATTTAGCAACAATATAATTAGCATAATCAGCATACCATGGAGCAGTATGAGAAGCATTTATGACATTTAATTGTTCATCAGGAAAGCTATCATCAATAGGTAGTGGGTCATCAAGAACATTCTCTAGCCTAGACAAGTTGTCTGCAATGGGGTTCTCAGCTCCCTTTCTATCAATAATATGCAAATCAAATTCTTGTAGCAAGAGAACCCATCTAATAAGTCTAGGTTTAGCATCTTTCTTTTCCATAAGATATTTAATAGCAGCATGATCCGTGTGAATAGTTACTTTAGAATCAACAATATAAGGTCTGAACTTATCACAAGTAAATACAACTGCTAAGAATTCTTTTTTAGTAGTAGCATAATTTCTCTGAGAATTGTCTAGAGTTTTACTAGCATATTGAATAACATTTAATTTCTTATCAACTCTTTTCCCTAGAATAGCACCTACAACATAATCACTAGCATCACACATAATTTCAAAGGGTAAATTCCAATCAGGTGGCTGAACAATAGGTGCAGAGATCAATGCTTTCTTAAGTATTTCAAATGCTTCTACGCAATCATCATCAAAAACAAATGGTATATCTTTTTGTAATAAATTAGTCAGAGGCCGAGAATTTTTTGAGAAGTCCTTAATGTACCTCCTATAAAAACTGGCGTGACCAAGAAAACTTCTTATACATTTTATGTCCTTGGGACATGGCATCTTTTCAATAGCATCAACCTTAGCTTTATCAACTTCAATACCTCTTTCAGAAACTTTATGCCCCAAGACAATACCTTCATTAACCATAAAGTGGCACTTCTCCCAATTCAAGATAAGGTTAGTTGTTCACATCTCTGCAAAACTCAATCAAGGTTGCTTAAGCAATCATCAAAAGAGGATCCATAGATGGAGAAATCGTCCATGAAAACCTCACAAATCTTTTCACAAAAGTCGGAGAATATAACCACCATGCATCTTTGGAAGGTAGCAGGTGCGTTACATAAACCAAAAGGCATACGTCTATAAGCAAAAGTACCGAACGGGCAAGTAAAAGTGGTCTTAGATTGATCATCAGCTGACACAGGTATTTGAGAGAAACCAGAATAACCATCTAGAAAGCAAAAATGTGTATGTTTGGATAATCTTTCTAGCATTTGATCAATAAAAGGTAAGGGGTAATGATCTTTTTTAGTAGCCTTATTTAATTTGCGGAAATCAATTACCATGCTATAACATGTAATAATTCTTTGAGGAATCAATTCATCTTTATCATTAGGAACGACAGTAATACCTCCCTTTTTAGGGACACAATGGACAGGCTTACCCACTGACTATCAGCAATGGGATAAATTATACCTGCATCAAGGAGATTTAGTATTTCCTTTCTTACCACTTCTTTCATCTTAGGATTCAGCCGTCGTTGGTGATCACGAACTGGTTTGGCATCTTTCTCCAAATTTATTTTGTGTTGACATAGTGTGGGACTAATGCCCTTAAGATCATTGAGAGTATATCCAATAGCACCACGGTGCTTCTTCAGAGTTTTCAATAATCTCTCTTCTTCATGCTCTGAAAGGTTAGCACTAATAATAACAAGATATATCTTTTTCTCATCAAGATAAGCATATTTAAGAGTATCAGGTAACGGTTTGAGCTCAAACACGGGATCACCCTTGGGTGGAGGAGCATCCCCTAGGATTTCAACAGGCAAATTGTGTTTTAGGATGGGTTCCTGTTTAAAGAATACTTCATCTATTTCCCTTCTTTCATTCATAAACATATCATTTTCATGGTCTAGCAAATATTGTTCTAAAGGATCACTAGGAGGCGCAGCAATAGAAGCAAGACCAATAATTTCATCTTTACTAGGCAATTCCTCTTCACGGTGTTGTCTATGAAATTTAGAAAAGTTGAACTCGTGAGACATATCACCTAAACCAATAGTAATAACATCCTTGTTGCAGTCTATCCTAGCATTAACAGTGCTTAAGAAGGGTCTACCAAATATAATGGGACAAAAGCTATCTTGTGGGGAACCAAGAACAAGAAAATCAGCAGGATATTTAGTTTTCCCACACAAGACTTCAACATCTCTAACAATTCCCATTGGTGAAATAGTATCTCTATTGGCAAGTTTAATTGTGACATCAATATCTTCTAACTCAACAGGTGCAATATCATGCATAATTTCTCTGTATAGGTCAATAGGTATTGCACTAGCACTGGCACCCATATCACATAAGCCATGATAACAATGATCTCCTATTTTAACAGAAATAACAGGCATGCCTACCACAAGTCTAGGTTTATCTTTAGCACAAGGTTTAGCAATTCTAGCAGTTTCATCACAGAAATAAATAACATGCCCATCAATATTATCAGACAAGAGATCTTTAACAATAGCAATATTAGGTTCAACTTTAACTTGCTCAGGAGGTGTATAAGTTCTAATATTGCTTTTACGAACCACAGTTGAAGCTTTAGCATGATCTTTTATCCTAACAGGAAAAGGTGGTTTCTCAACATAAGCAGTAGGAACAATAGGATCATTATAAGTGACAGTCTTTTCTTCAACTTTAATAGGTACAGCTACTTTTACTTCTATGGGAGGATGATATTTAAACCACTTCTCCCTAGGGAGATCAAAATGAGTAGCAAAAGATTCACCGAAATAAGCTACTATTTCAGAGTCAAGTCCATATTTAGTGCTAAATTTACGGAAAACATTGGTATCCATAAATGATTTAAAATAATCAAACTTAGGTGTCATACCTTCGTCGAGGTCCCAATCTTCAGAGTTGCGTTTAATTCTTTCCAATAAATCCCATTTGAATTCAGTAGTCTTCATCATAAAAGAGCCAACACAAGAAGTATCGAGCATGGTGCAATTGCTATCAGAAAGCCGAGCATATAAATTTTGAATAATTATTTCTCTTGAGAACTCATGATTGGGGCATGAATATAACATTGATTTAAGCCTCCCCCAAGCTTGAGCGATGCTTTCTCCTTCATGAGGCCAAAAATTATATAT